>NW_017306999.1:297234-341760 GCF_000935625.1 Nanorana parkeri
GGGGGGGGTGGGGGGGGCGGGAGGGAGCTGCGGCCGGTCATGTAAAATTCTATTATATGTGCAGCTACCCCAAAAGTAAGACCTAGCACATTTCTGTAATATAAGACCTATCACCGAACTAGGTCTTATTTTCGGGGTAGGTCTTATATTACAGAAATCCCTGAAGATAGCGCTAGGTCTTATTTTCTAGGTCTTACTTTCGGGAAACACGGTACAAGAAACGTCTCACCTCTGTGCTCGCCAACAAGGGTTTCTCCACCGAGTACTAAGTCATGTTGGGGATCAAATACTTATTTTACTCACTGAACTGCAACTCAACTTATAACATTTGTATCCTGAGATTTTTCTGGATTTTTGGTGGATATTCTGTCTCTATCATTTTAAATACACCGATGATAACAATGATAGACCTTTCACTTCTTTGTAAGCGGGCAAACTTACAAAATCTGCAGGGGATCAAATCATTATTTTCCTCACTGTATATGGATCCGGGTACTACGGTATTCCCTGGCAGGGACTACATTAACCCCTGTTATGCTGGTTTCTATCAATGCAACATTACAAAGATTTTCTTTTTCTGCACTGTATATAAAAAAAAACAGTAGTTTAAACAGAATAAACACTTCTATGCCCCTTAGGAACTATTTAAACAGAGGCCTAGTGGTTTGGTCAATATTTTATTTCCATTTCATTTATGACTTCATTTGTACTTTCCTTGTAATGAGCAGATAAAGATAACACAGATAAAGAGCTCCTTGTTTGGAAGTTTGGTTCATGAAGGGGGATTTTTTTTTTCATTCAACACTTGACCAGTAGGTGTCCCCCTTCAGGATTTAGGCAGAATGCAGAACTCCGAACTCCGAACTCCGAACTCCGAACTCCGAACTCCGATCTCCTCAGAACTAGGGGAATTAGCTCAAATGGTAGAGCGCTTGCTTAGCATGTGAGAGGTAGCAGAATCGATGCCCGCATTCTCCACTTGTTTTTGAATACACAATCAACTTTTTACAAACTGTTTTGTTTAAAATCCTGTTAAAGGCAAATACATAATACAACACCCTTAGTGAATGTCTTCATGTTACACGTCCAGTATACACCGATCAGCCATAACGTAATTACCACCCACCTTATATTGAGTAGTTTCCTCTTTTCCTGGCCCATCAAGGCATGGACTCCACTAGACCTCTGAAGATATGCTGTGGTATCCAGCACCAAGCCGTCAGTACCTCTGACGTTTTGTAGTACAACAACCTGTAAGTTGTTGCAGCTGTAAGGTGGGTAAAGGAAATTTTCATTCAACACTGAACCAGTAGGTGTCCCCATTGAGGTTGTACGCACCAGTGAGACACAGGGGAATTAGCTCAAATGGTAGAGCGCTCGCTTAGCATGTGAGAGGTAGCGGGATCGATGCCCGCATTCTCCAAGTGTTTTTCAGTGTACAAACTAGCTTTTTTAAGATGCGGCAATAACAAGAGCTGTGTGAAATATGTTTAATACAAGAAATCTTGTACTTTATACAGCAAAGCAGAATGGCAACCAGATACGGAGGACTACATATCTCATTAATACATGATTATCATCTCCAAGAACATCTATTTCTTGTGCATGGCTATATTTTATTTCAGGGACAGTCGGGGGGGGGCAGATCTTGGAGCTGTCATTCCAGTGCGATGCAGTAGATGGTCCCACACTTGCTACAGATGCTGCAACAGGTAACCTTACAGTGTAAACTCTAAAAAACAACAACATTGTGAATGTTGTGTTATATCTGTTCGATAAGTGCAAAAGAAAAAAATATAACTTTTGATAGATAGATAGATATTAGATAGATAGATAGATAGATAGATAGATAGATAGATAGATAGATAGATAGATTAGATAAAGACTTGTATTTTTTTCTTTTTATCAGGTTAATGTTAATTATCAGCAACATTGTACATGTAACTACATCCTCAACATCATCTTAAAGGGACAGTAGCAAGGGCCAGTGGTGCAATGGATAACGCGTCTGACTACGGATCAGAAGATTGTAGGTTCGACTTCTACCTGGCTCGATCTTTCTTTTTCTGCACTGTATATAAAAAAAACACATTATTTTAAACAGAATAACCACTTTTATGCCCCATAGGAAATATTCAGACAGAGGCCTAGTGGTTTTGTCTACGTATTTTGGAATTCACAGTTTTTTTGACAAATTATTTTAAGTTGCTGAAACGGTCTCCAGACCTTAATCCTGCAGATAATGTATGGAGGGAGCTGAAAGTTTGAGTTGCCAAGCGACAGCCAAGAAACCTGAAGGATTTAGAGAAGATCTGTAAAGGTATAACTGTACGAGTTCCAATACTTTTCCTCCAATATTTACTGATACCAATTACCAATACCTTTTTTTTGTGTCATGTGACAGTTTTTCTAAAGCAATAAAGACTACAGGACAGTTGTGAAGCGCCAGGGCCCGGCCCCAGCTGTGGCCTAGGTAGTTCTGCCACTGACTCCAAGCTGTATAGAGGGACAAATTCCAGCAATACATTATGCAGCCATGAAGAATACCACCAGCTATAGAGGATTACAAATTCCAGCAATACATTATACAGCAATGCAGAAAAATACCATCAGCTATAGAGGACTACAAATCCCAGCAATACATTATACAGCAATGCAGAAAAATACCATCAGCTATAGAGGACTACAAATCCCAGCAATAGAATATACAGCAATGCAGAATAAAAAAATCAGCTATAGAGGACTACAAATCCCAGCAATACAGATGTGTTTAATCATGAGTACTTGTGAAAATCCCCAATATATCGGCACTGATACTGGTATCGGTGCATCCCTGGTCTTCACAGTACAAAGTGGTGTTCTGTAGCCCTGTCCTAAGACAACAATGCATCCTGTGTACCTAAACCTATGGCAAAGTAACAACAGAGTTCTTTTATATATGGGTCCGGGTACTACGGTATTCTCTGGCTGGGAATACATTAACCCCTGTTATGCTGGTTTCTATCCATGCAATATGACAAACTGCTAACTTGGAGAAAATGATACAACTTACGAATCCTTATTTTTATTTTTTTTAGTGACAGAGCTGTGTGAAATACAAGAAATCTTGACCACTAGGTGTCTCCCTCCAGGTCAACCAGAATCATAATGTCGGGGAATTAGCTCAAATGGTAGAGCGCTCGCTTAGCATGTGAGAGGTAGCGGGATCGATGCCCGCATTCTCCAATTGTTTTTTAAGATGCTGCAATAACTAAAACTTAAAGCGTATGTAAACCCTTAAAAAAACAATGTGAATTGTGAGACAAGAAATTATACGTGGTTCCTTTCAAACACTATTGAGAGTTTTTGTTTTTTGTTATATCTGTTTTATAAGTGCAAAAAAAAAACCCTAATTGATTCTACCAGACGTCTTGTCAGCTGATATCGCCTCGTGCTCTCTGTGCAGCACTATTATTGATTACATTCTTCTCAGTTATGTCTTACAATATAGTAACAATACAGACTACAGGACAGTGGTAAAGCACTAGGGCCCGGTCCCAGCGCTGCAACTTCTGCAACCCTGGTAGTTCTGCCACTGACTTCAAGCTGTAGAGGGACAAATCACAGCAATACAATATACAGCAATGCAGAATAATACCACCAGCTATAGAGGATTACAAATCCCAGCAATACTTTATACAGCAAAGAAGAATGGCAACCAGCTATAGAGGACTACAAATCTCCTTAATACATGATTATCATCTGCAAGAACATCTATTTCTTGTGCATGGCTATATTTTATTTCAGGGACAGTCGGGGGGGGGCAGATCTTGGAGCTGTCATTCCAGTGCGATGCAGTAGATGGTCCCACACTTGCTACAGATTCTGCAACAGGTAACCTTACAGTGCAAACTCTAAAAAAACACAACATTGAGAATGTTGTGTTATATCTGTTCGATAAGTGCAAAAGAAAAAAAGAAAACTTTTGATAGATAGATAGATAGATAGATAGATAGATAGATAGATAGATAGATAGATAGATAGATAGATAGATAGGTAGATAGGTAGATAGACAGACAGAGAGAGAGAGAGAGAGAGAGAGAGATAAAGACTTGATTTTTTTTCTTTTTATCAGGTAATGTTAATTATCAGCAACACTGTACATGTAACTACATCCTCAACATCATCTGAATAGGACGGTAGTAAGGGCCAGTGGCGCAATGGATAACGCGTCTGACTACGGATCAGAAGATTGTAGGTTCGACTCCTACCTGGCTCGCTTTATGCTTTTCTGCACTGTATATAACAAAAAACATTATTTTAAGCAGAATAGACACTTTTATGCCCCATAGGAAATATTCAGACAGAGGCCTAGTGGTTTTGTCCAGTTATTTTGGAATTCACAGTTTTTTTTACAAATTATTTGAAGTTGCTGAAACAGTCTCCAGACCTTAATCCTGCAGATAATGTATGGAGGGAGCTGAAACTTCGAGTTGCCAAGCGACAGCCAAGAAACCTGAAGGATTTAGAGAAAGATAGATAGATAGATAGATAGATAGATAGATAGGTAGATAGGTAGATAGACAGACAGAGAGAGAGAGAGAGAGAGAGAGAGATAAAGACTTGATTTTTTTTCTTTTTATCAGGTAATGTTAATTATCAGCAACACTGTACATGTAACTACATCCTCAACATCATCTGAATAGGACGGTAGTAAGGGCCAGTGGCGCAATGGATAACGCGTCTGACTACGGATCAGAAGATTGTAGGTTCGACTCCTACCTGGCTCGCTTTATGCTTTTCTGCACTGTATATAACAAAAAACATTATTTTAAGCAGAATAGACACTTTTATGCCCCATAGGAAATATTCAGACAGAGGCCTAGTGGTTTTGTCCAGTTATTTTGGAATTCACAGTTTTTTTTACAAATTATTTGAAGTTGCTGAAACAGTCTCCAGACCTTAATCCTGCAGATAATGTATGGAGGGAGCTGAAACTTCGAGTTGCCAAGCGACAGCCAAGAAACCTGAAGGATTTAGAGAAGATCTGTAAAGGGACCAAAATCCCTTCTGAGATGTGTGCAAACCTGGTAACCAACTACCGTGTTTCCCCGAAAATAAGACCCTGTCTTATATTTTTTTTTTTCAATGAAAAAAGACACTAGGTCTTATTTTCGGGGGATGTTTTATATTTACCTGGCTGCAGCTATCCGTTCTCCGCTCTGATGCCGTCCACTTCGACCCCACTGGCTATGCCGCGCTGTGCCTGCTGGGAAATGCAGTCTTCAGCGGCAGCCGAGGCAGACAGGTGGGTGTACGTGCGTGTGTGCGTGCGGGGGGGGGGGGGGGGGGGGATATGGGTCCGGGTACTACGGTATTCTCTGACAGGGACTACATTAACCCCTGTTATGCTGGTTTCTATCCATGCAATATGACAAACTGCTGACTTTGAAATAGTTTTTTTTACAGCTTGCGAATCCTTGTTTTGTTTTTGGTGACAGAGCTATGTGAAAGAAAGTTTTAATATGAGAGAACTTGACAAGTAGGGGTCTCCCTTCCAGCCATAGCTCAAATGGTAGAGCGCTCGCTTAGCATGTGAGAGGTAGCGGGATCGATGCCCGCATTCTCCAAGTGTTTTTGAGTACACAACTTTTTATGAACTATTTTTTTTAAATGGCTGCAATAGGCAAATTTAAAGTGAATATAAACCCTAAAAAACATAAAACTTCTCTTATTTGGTTCCTTTTGAGAGTTTTTGTTGTTGTTGTATCTGTTTTATAAGGGAAAAAACAAACCCCATTGATTCTGCCAGAAGTCTTGTCAGCTAATATCGCCTTGTGCTCTCTGTGCAGCACTGTTATTGATTACATTGTTCTCAGTTATGTCTTAACTATGGATTGCACTGAAGCAATTTATTCAAGACCTACGAGTACGAGTTCTTTTACTCAAATATTCACCAATACCAATTACCGATAACTTTTTTTGTGTAATGTGACAGTTTTTCTAAAGCAATACAGACTACAGGACAGTTGTGAAGCGCCAGGGCCCGGCCCCAGCTGTGGCCCAGGTAGTTCTGCCACTGACTCCAAGCTGTAGAGGGACAAATCCCAGCAATACTATATACAGCAATGCAGAAAAATACCACCAGCTATAGAGGACTACAAATCCCAGCAATACAATATAAAGCAATGCAGAATACCATCAGCTATAGAGGACTACAAATCCCAGCAACACAATATTCAGCAATGCAGAATACCACCAGCTATAGAGGACTACAAATCCCAGCAATACAATATACAGCAATGCAGAATACCATCAGCTATAGATGACTACAAATCCCAGCAATACATTATACAGCAATGCAGAA
This sequence comes from Nanorana parkeri, assembly GCF_000935625.1. Classification (NCBI taxonomy): domain Eukaryota; kingdom Metazoa; phylum Chordata; class Amphibia; order Anura; family Dicroglossidae; genus Nanorana; species Nanorana parkeri. The sequence continues at coordinate 303,581 of NW_017306999.1, forward strand.
TAAAACATCAGCTATAGAAGACTACAACTCCCAGCAATACAGATGTGTATAATCATGAGTACTTGTGAAAATGCCCAATATATATCGGCACTGATACTGATACTGGTATCGGTGCATCCCTGGTCTTCACAGTACAAAGTGGTGTTCTGTAGCCCTGTCCTAAGACAACACTGCTTTCTGTGTATCTAAACCTATGGCAATTGTAACAACAGAGTTTTTTTATATATGGATCCGGCTACTATTCTCTGGCTGGGAATACATTAACCCCTGTTATGCTGTTTCTATCCATGCAATATGACAAACTGCTAACTTGGAAAAAATGATACAACTTACGAACACTTATTTTATTTGTTTTGGTGACAGAGCTGTTTAAAAGAAAGTTTTAATACAAGAGAACTTGTCCACTAGGTGTCTCCCTCCAGGTCTTGAGCAAAACCCTAACATAGGGGAATTAGCTCAAATGGTAGAGCGCTCGCTTAGCATGTGAGAGGTAGCGGGATCGATGCCCGCATTCTCCAGGTGTTTTGCAAAACCCAGTTTTTTGACAAATTATTTTAAAAATTCTGAAACGGTCTCCAGACCCTAATCCTGCAGATAATATATGGAGGGAGCGGAAACTTCGAGTTGCCAAGCCAAGAAACCTGAAGGATTTAGAGAAGATCTGTAAAGGGACCAAAATCCCTTCTGAGATGTGTGCAAACCTGGCAACCAACTACAAGAAACATCTCACCTCTGTGCTTGCCGCCAACAAGGGTTTCTCCACCGAGTACTAAGTCATGTCATGTATTTTGGAATACACAGTTATTTTAAATGCTGCAACAGGTAACCTACTTTTTACAAACTCTATTGTTTGAAACCCTGCTACAGGCAAATACATATTACACTACTACCACTACTACTACTGTCTACATGCTACACGTCTAGTATACACCGATCAGCCAAAGCGTAATAACCACCCACCTAATATTGAGTAGGTCCCCGTTTTCCAGACCCGTCGAGGTCCATGGACTCCACTAGACCTCTGAATGTACGCTGTGGTATCTGGCACAGAGCCGTCGGTAGCAGATCCTTTAACTCCTGTAAGTTTGCGAGGTGATCGGCCTCCATGGATCAGACTTGTTGCAGTACAACAACCTGTAAGTTGTTACAGCTGTAAGGTGGTTAAAGAAAATTTTCATTCAAAACTTGACCAGTAGGTGTTCCTCTTCAGGATTTCAATAGAACTCAGGGAAAGGGGAATTAGCTCAAATGGTAGAGCGCTCGCTTAGCATGTGAGAGGTAGCGGGATCGATGCCCGCATTCTCCAAGTCTTTTTGAATGTCGCCTTCGCCACATGTTAGGTATCATGACGAACATTAGAGTGAGAACAATAACTCGAGGACCATCATTTGCTGTTCAGTCTAAACCGATGAGCAGAAAAGGCTTTCAAAGCATTGCATATGAGCAATTCTGAGTACCATAGTTTCTCACCATTGCACGGTTAATGTTAACGTTTGACATGTTTGGTATCTATATATTCGTTGTGACCCCGTGTATTATGTTTTATCCCAAAAAATGGGTATTAAAGTTTGCGTTTGTGTGTACCAAAATTAATTCAAATGTTTTTTTTTAACCAAATGTTTATCAATCTGACATTTGCGCAAATATCATGCACATAAAAAATTCTGCTATAATTGTTTTTATTCTACAGGGCCTCTGCTTTCAGAAAATATCGAATTGTTTGGGGCGGTTTACAGTAATTTTCTATCCAAAAATTTTAATTTTAACGTGTGAAAAATGAAAAAAATTGCTGGGGTACTAAAGGTTAAAGAAAAATTGAATACAAAACTTGAACATTAGGCGTCCCCCTTCAGAATTTGTAAAGTTTTGCTCATGACGGGGGAAAAAATTGCTCGAGTATGAAGGTTTAATGCCAAACTTGGACAGTAGGTGTCCCCCTTCAGTGTTCAGGACTGGCTTTCAGGAAGGGGAATTAGCTCAAATGGTAGAGCGCTCGCTTAGCATGTGAGAGGTAGCGGGATCGATGCCCGCATTCTCCAAGTGTTTTTGAATGTAGAAACTTGTTTGTTTTAGGCCCCATTCACACTGAGCGACATGAAAATCGCACGATTTTGAGCGATATTGCGCAACAAGTGATATTGAGCGACTTTTTCCTATTGGGCTGTATGCAATCAGGAGCAATATCGCTCGAAAAAAGGGCCATGTAGGAGCGACAAGCTACCAGCGACGAGCTACAAGCGATATTGAGCAACGAGATGTGAACAGCTCCATTGAAATGGATTGGAGAAGCTACATAGAGCGATATCGTGTGGAAATATGAGCGATATCGCTGCAAAAATCGCTCGATAAATCGCTCATTGTGAATGGGGCCTAAGATGCTGCAGTTGCTAAAACTCAAAGTGTATCTAAACCCTAAAAAATAAATTATTTGGTTCCTTTTGGAACACACTATTGAGAGTTTTTGTTTTTTGTTGTATCTGTTTTATACACTGAGTGGCCAGATTATTGTGACCACCCCATCAGTACTTCGTTGGGCCGCCTCGTGACTCCACGAGATGATGAAAGGTGATGCGAGGAATCTGACACGGCACTGTTGCCCTTCTGTTGTCTTGTACCAGTCTTGCCCCTCCCCCGTTCTGCCCTAACATTGACTAGTCGCTGACGGCCACAATTCGCACGTTCAGACCCAGATTTTCAGCTGACAGTCCGGTCTTTAAACACTTTAACAATGAGCGTCTCTTGAACATTTAACGAATTCTGCTGTTTTGCTGATACTCGCTCCAACAATCATCCCACGTTCAAAGGCTGTTAAATCGCGTTGTTTCCCCGTATCTTCAGAAACAAATCACTTCTACTGTCGTGGTAAACAACCTGCTTCCCTATTTATAATGGTCTGGCCCTCTAGCAACTTCAGCGCCAAATTATAGCTAATCTGCCTACAAACGTCAGGTGGTCATAATAATCTGGCCACTCAGTGTATATAATAATCCGGACACTCAGCGTAAGCGCTAAAAAAAAACCCCTCATTGATTCTGCCAGAAGTCTTGTCAGCTGATATCGCCTTGTGTTCTCTGTGCGGCACTATTATTGATTACTAGACATGTGCACGGCAGAAAAAAATTGTTTTCTGATGAAACAAATGAGAACGAAAAACGTTTCCATTCGTCTCATCAAAGAAAACTGATATTGCTGCTGTTTCAGATTCGGAGTCAACGAGTTGTTTGAAAGAAAGTTTTCATACGTGACCAGCAGGCGTCTCCCTTCAGGCTTGGAAGCCTCTCAGGGTGTAGGGGAATTAGCTCAAATGGTAGAGCGCTCGCTTAGCATGTGAGAGGTAGCGGGATCGATGCCCGCATTCTCCAAGTCTTTTTGAATGTAGAAACTTGTTTGTTTAAAGGAGAACTATGAGGTGAGTGCTTTTCACTCACCTCATAGTTCTAGCCGACCTGTGACAATGAGACTGTCACAGGTCGGCTCAGTAGATCGGGAGGTGAGCGAACACATGCCGGCGTTCGCTCACCTCTCGATCCCGTCACGGCTCTTTGCCGTGACAGTGGGAGGGACTGGATTCCCCCCTCCCCGCTCCGATCCGCCAGCGCTGACTGGCGGAACGGACGGGGGAGGGGCGGGTACAGCTGGCTCTGCCTCTAGATAGGCAGAGCCAGCTGTCACTCACGCAGCTGGGCGGATCCCGTCATCTACGTCGGGATCCGCTCCGGCTGCTCCGTACAAACCCACAGTTATATTTTAGCTGTTTTTTTGGGGGAAGTTTACTAGAAAAATTGTGCCTGTTGGGGATAATGCCCAGTATGTGTAGGAGACGGGTGCAGAGGGTATAACAGCGGGCAATATATGCAGGAGATGGGTGTGGAGGGTATAACAGAAGGCAATATATGTAGGAGAGAGGTGTGGAGGGTATAACAGCGGGCAATATATGTAGGAGAGGGGTGTAGTGGGTATAACAGCGGGCAATATATGCAGGAGATGGGTGTAGTGGGTATAACAGTCGGCAATATATGTAGGAGAGGGGTGTGGTGGGTATAACAGCGAGCAATATATGCAGGAGAGGGGTGTGGAGGGTATAACAGCGGGCAATATATGCAGGAGAGGGGTGTGGAGGGTATAACAGCGGGCAATATATGTAGGAGAGGGGTGTGGTGGGTATAACAGCGGGCAATATATGTAGGAGAGTGGTGTGGAGGGTATAACAGCGGGCAATATATGCAGGAGAGGGGTGTGGAGGGTATAACAGCGGGCAATATATGTAGGAGAGGGGTGTGGAGGGTATAACAGCGGGCAATATATGTAGGAGAGGGGTGTGGAGGGTATAACAGCGGGCAATATATGTAGGAGAGGGGTGTGGACCCCCCGTTAACCTTTTTTTTTGCTTCTCTGATCATTTATATGGATTTCAATGCGGCAAAGGGTAACACAGATTGATTTCTAATGGAAAGGTCGATGACACTCTCAGGTTTCCTCACTGCAGCATCTTACAATTGAGTTGTTTGCTTATTGAAAAACACATTGGAGAATGCGCGCATCGATCCCGCTACCTCTCGCATGCTAAGGCCCCGTTCACACTGAGCGATTTATCGCAGCGATAGCGCTCATATTTCCACGCGATATCGCTCTCTGTAGCTTCTCCAATCCATTTCAATGGAGCTGTTCACATCTCGTCGCTCAATAGCGCGCAATATCGCTCGCAGCTCCTACATGACCCTTTTTTCGAGCGATATTGCTCCTGATTGCGTACAGCCTAATAGGAAAAAATTGCGCGGCAAGTCGCTCAATATCGCTCGTCGCGCAATATCGCTCAAAATCGCGCGATTTTCATGTCGCTCAGTGTGAATGGGGCCTAAGGCCTGGTTCACACCTAGGCGTATTGCATATGCGCGTCTGTCGCACGTTTTTTTTAACCGCGATGCGCGGTACAAAAAAATTGCGGGTTTCCGAGGGCTACTTGGCTGTATCCCAATGGAAACGCGCAACAAAAACGGCCCAAAGTAGTACCTGTACCTTTTCAGGCGTGGGCCGTTTTGTAGCGCGTTAGGGACGGGCTGAAATACGCCGAGGTGTGAACGAGACCCATTGACTACAATGGGATTTAGATGTTTGAGCGTTTTGTAGAGCGTTCGTCGAGCGTAGAACGCGCTACAAAACGTTCAGGTGTGAACGAGGGCTTAGCGAGCGCTCTACCATCTGAGCTAATCCCCCTCAGCCCGTGCACTGCCTCGGCCATTGCTGTAATGGTTGCACAACCTGAGGCCCTAATATTGGATAAAACATTCTGATGATGAAACTGAAGTCATTTTTTTCTCCATTCCTATAAAGAAGAGGGGGGGGGGGGGGGGGAAAAGCCAGGTAGGAGTCGAACCTACAATCTTCTGATCCGTAGTCGGACGCGTTATCCATTGCGCCACTGGCCCTTAAGAGCTTGAGCAGAAATGTAAAAGGAATACTTTGCTGGGCAACGGACATTTGCGTGATCTGGATTCATTATTGCCAAAGAGGTTTGAGAGTTTAAAAGGAGAACTATGAGGGGGGAGGGGGGGGGGCGCTTTTCACTCACCTCATAGTGCTAGCCGACCTGTGACAATGAGACGGTCACAGGTCGGCTCAGTAGATCGGGAGGGGAGGGAACACATAACGGCGTTCGCTCACCTCTCGATCCTGTCACAGCTCTCTGCCGTGACAGGGGAGGGGCTGGATTCCCCGCTCCGATCCGCCAGCGCTGACTGGCGGAACGGACGGGGGAGGGGGCAGGTACAGCTGGCTCTGCCTCTAGATAGGCAGAGTCAGCTGTCACTCACGCAGCTGGGCGGATCCCGACGTCTAAGTCGGGATCTGCTCCGGCGTCTCAGTATATAGCTCGCGGTATATTGAGCTTAGGGTGACGGGAAGACGCTAGTTTGTGTCCTCCCGTTACCCTAAGGAGAACTATGAGGAAAAGCCTTAACCCCATAGTTCTCCTTTAATACTAGAGTCTCTCCCATCCTCTGGAACTCTTTACCCCAACCTGTCCGTCTATCTCTGACTACCTTTAGGAGATCCATTAAGACTCATCTCTTCAGGGAAGCCGATCCCACCTCAACCTAACCACTGAACCATCACATTCTCAAACAATTCAGCACCACACAGCTACCTCCTCATGTATCACCTCCCCCACCCTTTTAGATTGTAAGCCCTCAGGGGCAGAGCCCTCCTCACCATCTTGTCTTGTAATGTCTTCCTTATATTGTAAAGCGCTGAGCACACTGTTGGCGCTATATAAATCCTGTATAATAATAATACTGCTTTCACTTGTGCTATAGACTTCCCGCTCTCAGAGGTGGCCTACGGCTTCAGTATGGTGGTTGTAGTTGGGCAAGAGTAGGGATGAGCTTGGTGTTGGTGCAAATAATCCCCATAGTTCTCCTTAGGGTAACGGGATGACACAAACTAGCGTCTTCCCGTCACCCTAAGCTCAGTATACCGCGAGCTACAGCTCCCTATATACTGAGACGCCGCAGCTGAAGCAGATCCCGACAATTATGTCTGGATCCGCCCAGCTGCGTGAGTGACAGCTGGCTCTGGCGGATCGGGGAATCCAGCCCCTCCCCTGTCTAGGCAGAGAGCCGTGACAGGATCGAGAAGTGAGTGAACGCCGGTATGTGTTCGCTCACCTCCCGATCTACTGAGCCGACCTGTGACAGTCTCATTGTCACAGGTCGGCTAGAACTATGAGGTGAGTGAAAAGCACCCCCCCTCCCCCCTCATAGTTCTCCTTTAAGGGGTGTTACTGCGGGGTGGGGAATCTATCTGCTGCAACCGGGTTCACACCAAGCCCCAGCTCATCACTAGTCAAGAGGACTTTGCCGCCAGTGGATTGCACAGGAAGTGGCTGTTTTGAAACAGGAAATGAAGACAATTTTCTACACAAGATTTATTTTATACGGCTGATTAAAAACTGTGCGATGGCAAAGACTTCCATTCAGAGGACGGAACTATACCAAGCAGTCTATGGAGGCGCATCATTCAGATCCGACGCCGATCCCGCACGTTCCCCCTTCCTCTTCCAATTTTACGGTGATGACGTTAAAGCCGCCATCGCTTTCACAATTCCCGGTCACGCTCTTCACATCTGGTTCACCATTACGCTCTTTGGGAAGATCGGCGTTCTCCTGGGAGTGTAGGTCACCGGTGTGAGTTTTCTGGTGCTTCACCAGTGCCGCCCTCTTGGAATAACTGACTCCGCACTGAGAGCACGAGAAAGGTTTATCTCCCGTATGGAGCCTGCTGTGCTCTACAAGAGACGCCTTCCAGTTGAAGCCTTTCCCACACTCGGAGCACGAGAACGGTTTGTTCCCTGCGTGGGTGGCCTTGTGTCTCGCTAGGCCAGCGCTGGTGACGTAGCCCTGGCCACATTCTAAGCAAACAAATGGCTGCTGCTCATTGTGCACCTTCTTGTGCTTGTCAAGATGCGGCTTCTGGCTGAAGCCTTTCCCACATTCTGAGCAAGAGTACGGCTTCTCCCCGGAATGGATGCGCTCGTGCTTTACCAGGACCGAACGGACGCTGAAACATTTGCCGCATTCCGAACAGGAAAAGGGTTTCTCTCCAGAGTGAGTCCTGCTGTGTCTGGCGAGGTCAGACTTCTGTGTAAAAACTTTCCCACACTCCGAGCAGTTAAAAGCGCTCGACCCTTGGTGAATTTTTTCATGCTGTTTGAGCGAAGAGTACTGCACAAAACTTTTCCCGCACTCGGCACAGATGAACGGCTTCCTCTCGGTATGGGTGGTCTGGTGCCGTACAAGGTGTGCGTTATTTATGAAACTCTTCCCGCACTCGTTGCAGGTAAACATTTTCCGGCTCAGGTGCTTTCTCTCATGCTGCTTTAGATTGCACTCCCTGTAAAAGGAATTGCCGCATTCCGAACAGGAAAATAGTTTTGTCTCGGCATGGATGACCATGTGGTTGGTCAGCTCGGACTCTGTCAAGAAATTATTTCCGCAGTCTTTGCAAGAGAACTCCGTGACCTTGCTGTGAGTGCGTTCATCTTTTACCACATGGACCTGCTGGTTCAATCTGTTGCCGCAGGTAGAACAGTCAAACAGTTTTTCCCCGCTGTGAGTAACAAGAACGGTTTTCTCAGTGAAACATTTGCCACACTCGGTGCAAGGGTTAGGCTTCACTTCCGTGTGAGTCTGTTGGTGCTTCAACAGTATAGACATGTCACTAAAACTCTTCCCACACTCTGAGCACGAATATATCTGTTCTTCAGAATGAACCCGCAAGTGTTTGCTGAGTTCTGAATCGCATGTAAACACTTTGCCGCAATCTCTGCTCGGACAGTGTTTCTTCTCATGGACTTTACCGTGTTGCTTAAGAGTAGCCTCCAGGAGAAAACACTTCCCGCACTCAGACCACTTAAACGCTGCCTCTGGGTTATGAAGCATTTGATGCTTTTTCAGGTGCCTCTGGCGTGAGAAGCGCTTATCACATTCGGAACAAGCAAAGGGCTTTTCCCCACTGTGCGTCCTCTGATGCTGCTCTAGATTGGCCCTTTTATAAAAACCCTTCCCGCACTCGGGACAAGAAAGCAGTTTATCAGTGGAGTGGACTCTCTCGTGTTCTACCAACGACGACTTCCAGTGAAAGGTTTTTGGGCACTCGGAACACGCAAAGGGCTTTTCTCTAGTATGGACCCGAACGTGTTCCAAGAGCGAGGACTTCCACCTGAAGCGCTTCCCACACTCGGAACAGGAAAAAGGCTTATTGAGCGAGTGGGTCAGCTTATGACTAGCGAGGTCGTCTGCGGACGGGAAAGACGCCAAGCACTCCCAACAGAAGTAACGCTTCTCTTCTGAGTGAACTATTTTATGTTTGTCCAGATGGTTCTTCTGCCTAAAACACTTCCCGCACACCGGACAAGCAAACGGTCGCTCGCCTGTATGGATTCTGTAATGCTTAATGAGGATGGAGCTGGCGCTAAAACATTTCCCGCACACGCTGCAGGAAAAGGGTTTCTGTTCTGTGTGGGTTTGGACGTGTTTACAAAGGTCGGACTTTTGGCCGAAAACCATGCCGCAGTCGGCGCAGGAGAACGGCACCTCTCCCTCGTGGCTTCTCTTGTGCAGCAAAAATGTCGGGTACTGAGCGAAGCTTTTACCGCACTCCGAGCAAACAAACGGCTTTCTGTCCGTGTGAGTGATCTGATGACAGAGGAGGGCTACTCTGGTGCTAAAACCCTTCCCACATTTATGGCACACGGAAGGACTGGACACCGGGGAACGTTTCGGCTGATCCTCAGAATCTGACTGGTTACAAAACATCTTCTGGTTTCCCAATTGGGAGTGTGGTTGCTCCTGAATGGCAGCGGGCTGGCGGCCCAAAGGGTCCGGAGCGCCACTTGTATAAAGTGTCCCTGCATGGGGAGGGCTTTGCTGTGCGGTTATTTTGTGATGAGGCGTCAAACGCTGTTCTGATCCGAAAACAGAAGCTGCAAAAGAGAAAAAACAGACGATTAGCTGCGGCACAAAAATCAAATCATTTCTTCCAATGACTGATGATTATTAACCCTTTCGCTGCCAAGGCGATTTTTCCACGTTATAATTCACATATAAAAAGGAGAACTATGGTGTCAGGGCTTTTCCCCATAGTTCTCCTTAGGGTAACGGGAGGACACAAACTAGCGTCCTCCCGTCACACTAGGCTCAGTATACCGCGAGCTACAGCTCCCTATATACTGACAGTGCCGTAACGGGGACGGATCCCGACATTACTGTCAAGATCCACCCAGCTGCGTGAGTGACAGCTGGCTCTGCCTATCTAGAGGCAGAGAGAGCTGTACCCGCCCCCTCCCCCGTCCGTTCCGCCAGTCAGCGCTGGAGAATCGGGATGGGGGGAATCCCTGCAGGGAGATGAGTGAGCGAGTGACGTTATGCGTTCGCTCACCTCCCGATCTACTGAGCCGACCTGTGACAGTCTCATTGTCACAGGTCGGCTAGAACTATGAGGTGAGTGAAAAGCGCCCCCCTCATAGTTCTCCTTTAAGGCCTGAAAATGACATAAAACCCCCCAGAATTATATATGTCCTGAAAACAAAGACACCCCCCTATGTGATAGTATATTGGTGGTGACAGGTTCTCTGTAAGACAGTAGAAAGGCATCATGGCACACTCATCAGCCAGCATGTAAAACAACTTGTCTCACCACTAAGGACAATGACAGAGGTTTGGATACACGTCTTCTGCAGAGGATGTGAAAGCCGCACAGCCGCGCCAAGGCACCTCTTATAGTGCGGTCCTAACTCTAAACTATGAGAGTCTCCATCTTGGAGCACATGGGGGCAGAAGATATCAAATTGGGTGCAGGCTTGTCAGGAGGACGCCCCACCTCCTTAAAAGGCACAGAAACACATAAGGGATCCCGCACATCCCATTGGCAGCTGAGAAACCCCATGCGTCGCTGCACCAAATCGGTCAAGCAAAACAAATGACAAACGCACTCAACAATTTGTCACCAGTTATACAGTAAGGTGCACACGTGTCTACAGTTCTACTGTTTTACTGTTCAAAGCCCATTCCGTGTGCGCCTTACTGTATAACTGGTGACAAATTGTTGAGTGCGTTTGTCGTTTGTTTTGCTTGAGGTTCTCTGTAAGGTGACATAAGGGGTCTATTAGATCCTTTGTATCACCTTTGTGCTTCACATAAGCTATTCAAGTACAGATTGTGCTGGAGTCGCTTCTTCCTCCTTGGCTTTTGTAGCCGGGAAATGAGAGCTCAGAAGCCAGAAGTGATGCAATCAGCGTCGCTTCCGGCTCCATTCAGCGGGGAGGAGATCGTCAAATGGATTTCTACTGGTCTCTATCCTCGCTGCCAGCTGACACCCGAGAAGCCGTTCCTGGGTCTGCAGGAGGGGCAGCAGAGCCCACAAAGCAATTCGGGGGGGGGGGGGTCAGTTCACCTGCCCACGGAAGCGATCTGGGTGGCGGCTCAGCTACTAGAACCGCTTCCAGTGTAAATACGACAGTCGGCTTTACACAGGTAACCAGAGTCCTGGCGGCTTGTCTGTTTACAGCGCTGTAAGGCTGGGTTCCCACCTGGGCGGATTGAATATGCGCGTTTTCCGCACGTTTTTTTTTACCGCGATTCGCTGTAAAAAACCAGCGCGGCAAACGCGCGTTTCCGAGGGATACTTGGCTGTATCCCAATGGAACCGCCCGACCGAAACGCCCCAAAGAAGGATATGTGCTTCTTTGGGCGTAGGGCGGTTTCCCGCGCGTTCGTACTCGCGGAAAACCGCATAGATGGGAACCGTACAAATTGAAAATAATGGCATTTCCCTGCTTGAGCGGTTTTCCGCGAGTACGAAAGCGCGGAAAACCGCCTAGGTGGGAACCCAGCCTAAGGGATCCACGGTGCTAAACGCTGTGCAAACGTGTTGCAATTCATTCATTCAGTGACTTGGAACAAATATAGAGATCGGTAAGGATCAGACGCAACAAGGGAACCCTTCGTCTACATACATGTTCAGGGACAGGGACTGAAAGAACTGAAGAGGTGTGGCATGAAAGCCAGACGACTAGTATTTTCAGAAGGAGGGGCTTAATCAGACAACCTCCGTAATATATACATTAAGGCCTAAGCCCTCGTTCACACCTGAGCGCTTTTGTAGCGCGTTCTACTCTCGACGAACGCTCTACAAAACGCTCAAAAATATAAATCCCATTGGATTCAATGGTCTCGTTCACACCTTGCCGTATTTCCGCCCGTCCCTAACGCGCTACAAAACTGCCCACGCCTGAAAAGGTAAAAGGTACTACTTTGGGCCGTTTTTGTTGCGCGTTACAGCCAAGTAGCCTTCGGAAACGCGCGATTTTTTTTACCGCGAATCGCGGTAATAAAACGCGCGACAGACGCGCATATGCAATACGCCTAGGTGTGAACGAGACCCAAGGCCCCGTTCACATTGAGCGATTTATCGCGCGATTTTTGTAGCGATATCGCTCATATTTCCGCACTATATCGCTCTATGTAGCTTCACCAATACATTTCAATGTAGCTGTTCACATCTCGTCGCTCAATATCGCTTGTAGCTCGTCGCTGGTAGCTTGTCGCTTCTACATGACCCTTTTTTAGAGCGATTTTGAGCGATATTGCTCCTGATTGCATACAGCCCAATAGGAAGAAGTCGCGCGACACGTCGCTCAAAGTAGCGCGATTTCCATGTCGCTCAGTGTGAATGGGGTCTAAGGGTACAGAACACAATGGGGGGAATTTAGCAAATCTGGAGCGGCTGTGCATGGCGACCAATCAGCTTCTCCCTTTCATTTTCAAATCTTAACTGAACAAACTGAAGGGAGAAGCCGATTGGTTGCCGTGGGCAACTGCTCCGGATTTTGATAAATGCCCCTCAATAAATGCGATTCAAACCGAACTCTGGCAATGTACCTGAAGGAGCACCGAGGAAGCTCCATCTAGTTTTGGAACTATCCGCCCTCGTTATCCACGGCTCCGCCCCTTCCTCTATCATAGATATGATGTCCGGCTTTACAGGGAGGAAACCTGGCAAACAATAAAAAGAAAACAAGACAGTTTGTGGGAATAAATATTAAACACCCGAATATACGGAATGTATTGTTTAATGTATACATTTTATTTCGATTATTGGAGGAAACAAACATGGTCACCTTCATGAAAATAACCTCTTCTTGTATGGCTGCTTCATATCACAATGCCACTGTTCTATCAAAGATGGTGACTAGGTTGGAATGTGTGACCGGTGACGTTGTCACACATTTTAATGTAATCCCACCCAGTTTTTTGGCGGTGGAATGTGTGACCGGCTATTAAGTGAAGCATTCCAACGCTTTGTCAGCTGTTCCAGGGCAGATCGGCATCGCAGATGGTATGTGCGGGAGAACCGATCTGCCCTGGAACAGCTGATCGGTCCTCAAATGTGACTTCTATCCGACTCTGTGACTGCGGTGGAATGTGAGATCGCACTCAAAGTCGGATAGAAGTGGCATTTGAGGACCGATCAGCTGTTCCAGGGCAGATCGGTTCTCCTGCGCATACCATCTGCGATGCTGATCTGCCCTGACAAAGCGTTGGAATGCTTGACCTAATAGCCGGTCACACGTTCCAACCTAGTCACAAACTTTGATAGAACACCAGCACACACATTCTGCATTGTAGTTACATAGGAAGTCTGTCCTGCTATCATCATCCATGCGTAAGGCAGTTTTAAAAAGACACAAAACTCAGGAGTCTTAAAAGGAGAACTATGAGATGAGTGATTTCCACTCACCTCATAGTTCTAGCCGACCTGTGACAATGAGACTGTCACAGGTCGGCTCAGTAGATCGGGAGGTGAGCGAACACATACCGGCGTTCGCTCACCTCTCGATCCGCAGAGAGCCGTGACAGGGGAGGGGCTGGATTCCCCTCTCCCCGATCTGCCAGTGCTGACAGGCGGAACGGACGGGGGAGGGGGCGGGTACAGCTGGCTCTGCCTCTAGATAGGCAGAGCCAGCTGTCACTCACGCAGCTGGGCGGATCTCGACATCCAGGTCGGGATCCGCTCCGGCTGCGGCGTCTCAGTATATATTGAGCTTAGGGTGACGGGAGGACGCTAGTTTGTGTCCTCCCGTTACCCTAAGGAGAACTATGGGGAAAATCCCTGACCCCATAGTTCTCCTTTAATAACTAAAAAAAGGAGCCTGAATGTATTTGTAAGATTTTTAACAACAATGGGGGGAAGTTATCAAAACTGGAGCAGACCAATCTGGAGCAGTTGCCCATGGCAACCAATCAGCTTCTCTCTTCAGTTTGTTATGTTAAGCCTTGAAAATGAAAGAGAGAAGCTCATTGGTTACTATGGGCAACTGCTCCAGATTTTGTCTGCTCCAGTTTTGATACATTCCCCTCAACAATGTATCTTATTTGTGTATCACTCGGCTGTAGATCCTCCAATCATCTCTGACTTGGTGCTGACACTGTCCTTCCTTCTGGAGGGGGGCTACTTTTGTTCCCCGTGATCCCTGTGTGTGTTGTAAAGTTGTCACCGCTCCAAGCTCACTCTCGGGATGGACTACAATCTCATGTTCAGTTTACTAATTTGTATTGAGATTGTAGTCCATCACAGGAGTGAGCTTGGAGTGGTGACTACTTTACAACACACACAGGGACCATGGGGAACAGAAGTAGCCCCCCTCCAGAAGGAAGGACAGTGTCGGCACCAATTCAGAGATGATTGGAGGATCTACAGCCGAGTGATACACAAATAAGATGCATTGTTGTTCAGAGTTAAGGGACTGGAATGTATTTTTAGGATTTATCTCCGGAGCTTAGTGTCAGTGTAGTTGAAGTTACCTAAAAAACGTGCATCACAGATACACCACTACAGATTCTTGGGGCAGGAATCCCTGCTGTCCCCGTTCAGATGCAGATGTATAAAAGTAGTCACTTGCACTCCAAAAGTAGTAAAGTCAAGAGTGTTTGCCTGAGGAAGGGGCCGCAGGGTCCCGAAACGTTGCGTAGGAGCTGCGCATCATCACAGTCAATAAACACGATTGACTTTACTACTTTTGGAGTGCGAGTGACTACTTTTATACATCTATACTTTGCGGAGGCATCCGTTGTCACTGCTGCACCCGCCCGCATTGGGCTTCTTCCGGTCAGGAGTGCGATGGGACATGAGGATTACGTTTCCATTCAGATGCCGCACTCAAGTTAATGACAGAGCGACAGCGGCCACACATGTAAGCAGCAGTCCGCGTGTAATGTTTGGGACGGATGATTACCGCTGTTAGGAACCAGAGGTCTTGCTGCACTCCTTACCGGAACATCTAGGGACCCGTGAAGACGGGCGGGTGCTTGTAGTGACCACGGGTGGCACTGCGAGAAACTCAAATGAAGAAATAAAGTCACCAGCACTCCAAGTGGTAATTGTAGCAATAGTCCGTTTATTGACACATTGCCATTCTATGCAAGCGCTTTCCGGGCTCAGAGCCTGAAGAAGGGGACCCCCTGAGGACCCCGAAAGCGCTTGCATACAATGGCAATGTGTCAATAAACGGACTATTGCTACAATTACCACTTGTGCTGGTGACTATTTCTTCAGATGATTATCGCTGGACACATCTATCCCGCTTCCAGGGACAACCCTCATTTGTAGGTTCACGTCACAGGAATCCCAGAACGCCGCCTTGAAGGAGAAGTATGAGGTGAGTGATTTCCACTCACCTCATAGTTCTAGCCGACCTGTGACAATGAGACTGTCACAGGTCGGCTCAGTAGATCGGGAGGTGAGCGAACACATACCGGCGTTCGCTCACCTCTCGATCCTGTCACGGCTCTCTGCCGTGACAGGGGAGGGGCTGGATTCCCCCCTCCCCGCTCCGATCCGCCAGCGCTGACTGGCGGAACGGATGGGGGAGGGGGCGGGTACAGCTGGCTCTGCCTCTAGATAGGCAGAGCCAGCTGTCAGTCACGCAGCTCGGCGGATCCCGGCATAATTGTCGGGATCCGCTTCAGCTGCAGCGTCTCAGTATACCGCGAGCTGTAGCTCCCTATATACTGAGCTTAGGGTGACGGGAGGACGCTAGTTTGTGTCCTCCCGTTACCCTGAGGAGAACTATGGGGAAAAACACTGACCCCATAGTTCTCCTTTAAGTTAGACAATAGAATCAAAAAAGGTGACCCAGTAAACACCCAAAACCAGAATAAAAATGTCTCCATGGAGATAGGGGGGAGGGGGGGATATCAGATGTACGATAGACAAAAGCAGTCTCTGCGTACCTAAAGATCTCATAGACCGGAAGTTCTCCATCATCACATTCTTATAGGTCTCCTTCTGCTCCGCCTTCAGAGACTCCCACTCCTCTTCCGAGAAATAAACGGCCACATCATCAAACGCCGGCGCCTTATACCGGAGAAAAATCCAGAACGGGATGTAAAGTGCAGACGCGGTATTATTATTATTATTGGCATGTGATGTATTGGGGAACCCAATGAAAGACTTTGCAGGAATACTGTGTAGCAGCTGTCATTGAATGGCAGACCATGGTCCAGACACGGACCGAGTGGGCGGTTCTGTCCGGACCGATATCAGCGACCTGCGCTGGGTTATGACTGGCTGACAATGGATACACCGGCCTCAGAGGTCAGCCATAACCCAGCGCAGGTCCTTCCTTCCCTTCAGTCATTGGTTGCTAGGACCGCTGGCTTCCTAGCAACCAATGACGTCAGGCAGACGTACAAAAAGAAAAGAAAGTCTTTTAAGACTGTCAGTAGGAGGGGGAGGAGCCGAGGGAGAAATACAGAACAGGAGATCCGTGCCAGGATCCCCTCCCGAGCAGCCCATGTGAAAGGGGCCGTATACAGCTGTAGAATCCAGGGACAGGTCAGTCCTTTGCTGGGTACTGACCTGCGGGTCTTGTGGATGTGAAACGCGTTGGCTGGGAGCGAGCATGGTTCCTGGGTTCAGGATATTCTCTGCACTCCTGGCATACACAGGACGTCCGTCACAGAGTCTTCTCCCGGGAACGGGTCTTCATTGGGCATTACCGAACTCCATCCTACAAAACATAAAGCAATAATGTGACATGGGCGAGGATTGTCAAGACGAGAACATCTACTGCGTAAGTACAACCCTCATCTATACAGTGTGAGCTACAAGTCCCATCGGTCCATCATGTAATAGAGAGTAACAAAGGCAGACATGTGAAGTCCATCTTGTGTGATAACCATGGCTCACGCTGCAGACAGTGTTGTCACCGTAGGACAGGAAGTGTGTTACTGATGTGATCAATAAAACAAAAGGCAGAAAACGAATGCAGCCGCCACATCCAAGGTGCAATATATGACATTTCTGTTTCGGGGGTTTAGATACGCTTTTACTTAGAGATCGGAGACGCTGCAGTGAAACTACAAATCCCATGATGCATCTGTCTCTGGGTGTCATCATCCCTGTGGCTGTGAGAATGTTGAAATGCCTCATGGGATTTGTAGTTCTACTACAGCTGCAGTTTGCCCATCCCTGCTCTAGCTCTAAGGGGACCCCGGACTGTGGAATCATTTGTGATGGGACCATGTTAGGAATATCCAAACACCAGACAGGAAGTAGATACACCTCCCTTCTTCCTCCTTGAAGAGGGGGACTTCTTATACAAAGCTCCCTGTGACAGGTTCTCTTCAGTGTCGGCCTATTACATGGCTGCCCCTATAACAAAGAGGCGACAGGTAGATCCACCAGCCCGCCGAATCCCGTTTCTTCTCACCGTCCTATCCCGGGAAGACTCCCGAATATCCAGCATCACCCAGAAGCAGGAGCAGGACCGGAAGTGACGGAAGTTTGGGAGGCAGTGGGCGGTGACGGAGAAGGTAAGTGGGCGGTGACGGAGAAGGTAAGTGGGCGGTGACTACAAGAGGGACTGGACCGAGGCAGGTGGAGGGAGTGGGCGGTGATGAAGGAAGTAGGCGGAGACGGCAGGTTGAAGTGGGCGGTGACAGAGTAGACTGGGACAAGTTGATGGAGAACACATGTGCGTGGTGCGCGGATGGTGCGTTGGGTTCAGTATGGGGGTGCAGTGTAATGGGGTGACGGGTGTAGACTGTCACGTGATGCAGTGTGGGGGTTCCAGACGCTGTAATAGGTATAAAGGATAATTGCACATTTTGGTAAAGTTGCCATGCTGCCTCCACCTGGGTGCACCCACCTGTAGAATCACCTTCCTTTTGTACCCATCCATTACTGACCTCCACAGCCCCCCCCCCATTCATTCCTATGGGGAGAGCAGGACTGCTGGAGCATGCTGCATCAAAAATAAAAAAATGAAGTGTCAGAAGAGGACGACATTAACCACTTCAAGACCAGGTGTTTACACCCCCTTCCTGGCCAGGCCATTTTTCAGTATTCAGCGCTGCGGTACTTTGACTGACGTTTATTCCGTCATGCAGCGATGCAGTTGAGCTGCGTTGCAGTGACAGTGCATTGCCGCATGCCTGCATTTTTCTGCAATGCACTGTAACCTACCTGAAGCCAGCACTGCAGTGTGAACAGGGCACATAGAGAACAATTGTTTTCGGTGTGCATTGTTCCTGTGCCAGTCACAGCACACAGTGTGAACGAGCCCCTGCTGTCACTTGTATTCTGTAAGAGAATGCGCCAAAGCAGCCCTACTGCTTCTGGTGGCAGAATGGAAGGATAGTCCGTACATAGAGCGGCAATGAGGGTCAGAGTGGTGTCACAAGTGGAGACAGTGGGGTCACAAGAGTGGAAAAGGGTCACTAGAGGCGCAGAGATTGCTGGCGACACGCGGATCACAGAGATGTAGGGATTGCTAAAGACATTGGGGGCACAGGATTGTAAAGAGGTCACTGGAGGCACAGGAGTAAACAATTGGAGACAATGGGGTCACAGGAGTGTAAAGGGGTCACTGGAGGCACAGGAGTACACAATTGGAGACAATGGGGTCACAGGAGTGTAAAGGGGTCACTGGAAGCACAGGAGTACACAATTGGAGACAATGGGGTCACAGGAGTGTAAAGGGGTCACTGGAGGCACAGGAGTACACAATTGGAGACAATGGGGTCACAGGAGTGTAAAGGGGTCACAGGAGTAATTGCAAAACAATACCGGCGCCTTCAAATCCAAAAAGAGCCCAGCAGTAAAAATACAGCAAACACGATGGAGGCAGCTCCCACAGATTAGATGGACCACCAGTCTATGAGAAAAGGAACAAAAGAGAGCGCCTCCATAGTGTAAAAACGTTATTGAATAGTAAAAACACGCAGCTCTAAGGCTGTACTTACAACAGCTTCCAATCCATTGGTGCTGATGAAGGGGGGCGTGCCCCAGAAACGCGTAAACCATTTATCAATACAGGGATCGAGGTTACTGGTGTTTTACATCGGTCCAGATTCTCCCTGCCAGGGGTTCCGTCCTCTCACCTAATTCTACTAGTTTATTATTCTACCGAACTGTTGTAAGTACAGCCTTAGAGCTGCGTGTTTTTACTATTAAATAATGTTTTTACACTATGGAGGCGCTCTCTTTTGTTCCTTGGGTCACAGGAGTGTAAAGGGGTCACAGGAGGCACGGAGGTGTAACATATTACCAAATACATACAAAGTGATTCCCGTCCTCCTTTCTTTCTATGGCTGGCCCTACATTCTGCAAACCTTGCCCGGTTCTTCAGGAACTGGCTGAGATTGGCACAGTGGGTGCCGCTGTCCGCACCCTTCTCGCAGACATCTCTTGATCAGCTGATTAAAGGAGCCGGCTGGAAAATCTCCAAACGAAAAGAGCCGGCAGCATGCTACAACATGCAAACAACAGAACGTAAAATTCAGGCAACTCGTCATCTCGATGTAAACTGGTAAATTTCTGATCCAAACTTCTCTCCTTTTAAAATATTAGATGATTGGATCCATCAGAACTGGGGACACAAAGTAGGGGGGCACGCACTGCCAGCTGCATATGGATACCTGGATCTGCATGTGCGTCTTTGGGAAATATGTGGTAATGGTTGTACTGGAAGGTTCAGTGTAAGTTGTAATAGTTCTCTTCCTGTTCAATCTGCAACTGGGGGGGGGATGAATATGGGACTCAGGAGCCAGTCTGTCCAATCAAGGGGCCAGCATATCTTTTTTTTGGAACCAGCTCCATTGACAACTAAAGAAAACCTCAAAAGTTAGGCACCAGCTGTAACTTTAAGGGTACATTGGCGACCTGGCTCCTGGGATTTGTCCGGCCCGGTCACACACTAACAGATTTTTTTCTCAGCTTAAGGGCTCGTTCACACCAGCGCCAGTGCGTTCCGGCACGATTCGGTGCTGGAACACACTGGATCGCATCCCAGCCGGCTCACTGCGTTCTGGGGCAGGAGGGGGGGGGGGGGGGGGTGTGAAGGTGCATTGAAGTCAATGGCACCGCTGCCATGCCACCCGGACGCAGTGCAGTCGCCCGCACCGGAACACATCAATGCCTGCGTTCCAGTCAGAATATTGCATGCGTCAGTTTTGCTGACCTCACCAGACTGGAACACAGGCATTGATGTGGCACGCGTTGCGGGCGATCATACTGCAGCAGGGGGGAGGCGTGACTTCAATGCCCCCTCCCGCCCCAGAAAGCAGTGAGCGGGCCAGGATGCGATCCAGTGCGTTCCGGCACCAAATCGTGCCAGAACGCACTGGGGCTGGTGTGAACTAGCCCTGAAATTAAATCTAACCGGCGCCTCTATCCACACTACACAGCATGGGTGGACAAATCTCCTGCTGTGGCTTTTGTATTATGACAGCTGTCACCCGCCGCTGTCAGAATACATGAAAATTTCATCCCGTCTCCTTCAACAAAAGCCGATTCATTAACCGGGTTTTGCAAAGCCATCAGGGCCACCCAATGGAAGAAACTCACAGGTTCTAACAGTGTATGGCCAGCTCTAGAGTCGCTGTGAAACGTCTGTGAAGGATCCGATTCCTCCAGGTCACATGGTATATCTGTAAAAAAAAACAATTCAAGGCAACTGGACTCGCTGTATTTTTCTTGAAGGCGCTTCGCTGGTCATCCTTCTAGCTTTGCCAATTCAATGAATAAAACTTATGGCAGTATTAGAACACATAATATGAGACAATTATTTACACAAGTATGTATAATCAGTGGCGCAACAATCGCCATAGCGACCCAGGCGGCCGCTATGGGGCCCAGGCCAGGATATCCCCCTGAGGCTGTGCGGGGTCGCCTGGGTCGTTACGGCATCTCAGGCTGCTGGCTGTCACTGGCGGCTGTGAGGAGGAACGTGTCGCTGTCCTGATCACCGACAACCTGTCAGTGATCTGTGCAGCGGTGCGTTCCTCCTCACAGCTGCTGCCGAGTCAGTGACAGCCAGCGGCTGTGGAGGAGGATGCTGGGCCCGGCGTCGGCAACGGAAGAGGAGGGGCCGGCGATGGACGAGGAGGTGGGGCCCGCCAGCGACCATGCAGGAGGAGGAGGCGGACAGCGGATCGGGGCTGACAGGTAAGAGGTGTGACCAGCTCACTTGAGACCCTGCAGAGCCCACCATAGTATTATGGTGGGCTCTGCAGGGCCACTCTCAGGTGGGCTGTTTGGGATCTCAGGTGGGCTCTGCAAGGATCGTAACTAGAAATCACAGGGCCCCATATAAAATTTTGCTATGGGGCCCTGTGATTTCTAGTTACGCCCCTGTGCACAATGTTAATCACTTTGGTAGAGGTAATCCTAATATACAAAGCTCCACTGCCATTGAACTAGATGAATGATGCCAATGCATGGAAAGGGGG
The DNA here is from genome assembly GCF_000935625.1 of Nanorana parkeri. NCBI lineage: Eukaryota > Metazoa > Chordata > Amphibia > Anura > Dicroglossidae > Nanorana > Nanorana parkeri. Next base: position 324,868 of record NW_017306999.1, read on the forward strand.
AGCGAGAGCTGAGCTTCAGCAGCGACAAAACAAAAAAGAACCCATCTATTGTGTAACAATTTCAGAAATATGTATTGGCGAAAATCATCATAGATTGTACTCCTCCCCCCCTCCCCACCACCAAATAAAATGATGCCTCAGGCAGGGTAATGGATCGGTATCTGTCCTGTGTGAAGCAAGGATCCTGCCCCGACTGTGGAAAGCGAGCAGCAAGTAGCCTTTTGGACGATGGATTACCGCACCAGTGGCCGGTGTTCTATCAAAGCTTGCGACTACGTTGGAATGTGTGACCGGTGACGTGGTCACACATTTTAACGTAATCACGCCCAGTTTTACAGCGGTGGAATATGTGACCGCTCATTAGGTCAAGCATTCCAACGCTTTGCCAGCCTCAAATGTCACTTCTCTGTGAGTGAGTGAGATCGCACATTCCACCGCATTTGCAAAGTCGGATAGAAGTGACATTTGATGACTGATCAGCCCATCCAGGCAGATGCTGGTAATGCAGACCGATTCTCCTGCACATGCGCAGTGAGCTGATCTGCCCTGGAACAGTTGGGCAAAGCGTTGGAATGCTTGACCCAATGGGTGGTCACACATTCCACCGCTGTAAAACTAGGCGGGATTATGGTGAAATGTGTGACCAGGTCACCAGTCACTCATTCAAACGTAGTCACAGACTTTAATAGTACACTGGTGTTCTATCAAAGATTGTGACTGGGTTGGAATGTGTGACCGGTCACACATTTTTACTGAATCACGCCCACTTTTTCGGCAGGTGGAATATGTGACCGGCAAAAGGTGAATTCCAACACTTTCTCAGCTGTTTCAGAGCAGATCGGCAGCGCAGATGGTATGCGCATGAGAACCGATCTGTCTTGGAGCAGCTGATCGGTCCTTAAATGTTACTTCTGTCCAACTTTGTGGAATGTGAGATTGCAGTCAAAGAGTCGGATAGAAGTGACATTTCAGGACCGATCAGCTGTTCCAGGGCAGATCAGTTCTCCTGCACATACCATTTGTGTTGCCGATATGCCCTGGAACAGCTGAGAAAGCGTTGGAATTCTTCACCTTTTGCCGGTCACATATTCCACCACCGAAAAAGTGGGCGTGATTAAGTTAAAATGTGTGACCACGTGACCGGTCACACATTCCAACCCAGTCACAATCTTTGATAGATAGCGATCAGCTGTTCCAGGCAGATGAGGGTAATGCAGACCTGATTCTCCTGCACATGCGCAGTGAGCCGATCTGCCCTGGAACAGCTGACAAAGCGTCGGAATGCTTGACCCAATGGGCGGTCACACATTCCACCGCTGTAAAACTGGGCAGGGATTACATTAAAATGTGTGACCACGTCACCGGTCACACATTCCAACGCAGTCACAAACTTTGATAGAACACCGGCCACACAGGTTCAGCTCCCGCAGGATACATCACAGGAACACATTTCGGGGATAATGCGTCTCCTCCTTGAAACGTAAACCATGTGGGGGCGTGGAACCTGTGTGGCCTGCGTTCTGTCTTATTCCATCGGAATGATTGCGTCTTGTTTCCGGTGCTCATGGCACAACCGCAATTACCGCATTAAAAAAAACCACAGCACAGAAAATGCATTCTTTAACTACACCATTTTACTTGACCCCCATCCTCCTGCAACACAGAGGCAGCTGCAAATAATGGGGGGGGGGAGGTTGTTAATCGAATGTTCCTCTACGAGTGCCCGGCGAAGCAACCTCTAGGAAAATGTCAGGGCAATATAAATAATATAAAAAAAATAATATAGATCTATAAAAAAATAAGTTTGCGACGCAGAAGTTCCTGTACTATAGATCGAAGTAGTACGGAGAGTCCCGCTGGCTTTGGGGAGACCGGTTCGTGGAAGAGGAGGAGGAGGACGGGGATGAAAATGGCTGGGGGACCGGTAACGCCTCCTGCTCCCGAGAGTAATTAAAGGACGACGTCTGTGACGGAGCGATGGGGGAAGGTTCGTAGGCAGGATGCGAGGGCCGGGGCGATGTCCGGGCATGGCAGGAGTTTTTACGGGAAGGCGTGGGCGAGTTCTGTTCGCAAGACCGCGCCCGCGGGGGAACGTATGTGGAGTTGCCGCTTTGGCAATTCGGAGTCTGTGGTTCTTTTTGCACCGGCCCCATGAACTTTTTCACCACGTGCATCAAGCTCAGCTGCATGTCGATCTTCCGGTCCTCGGGCACTTTTTTGACGAACGGCAGCAAGCTTTTTAGGAAGATCTCGTCCGCGTCGGACTGCTCCTCGGTCTTCTTCCGAAGCGTGCTCATGACGCTGAGCAGTTGCCTTTCCCACTCGTTTTCGTTCTTGTTGGCGGCTTTCTTGTTCTTTTTCGACGTCGACAGGGGCGAGGCGCGGACCAAGGTCTGAGCTGGCGGCAGCCGGAGCGGCAACGGCAGCGGCGGCTGTACCGGGGGGCTTATCGCTACTTGATCGACGTCGATTGGCTGCTGGATGGCAAGTGGGTCGTTGGGCACGTTGGGAGTAGCCGGTGTCGTGGTAAAGGTGCTGAAAACCAAACAATTTATTAAATGAGATTTACATACATAGTGACATAGTATTTGAGGTTGAATAAAGACACAGGTCCATCAAGTCCAACCTTTGTGTGTCTGTGTGTGATTGTGCATGTGTATGCGTATAAAATCAATTAGGGATGCACAGATATATCGGTCGCCGAAACATATCGGCCGAAAATGGCAGTTTTGGCATAATGACGAAAGTGCCATTTTCCTGCCGATACATCGGCGCATCCCTGATTTCTTTCCTCCCCGCTGGGCGCTGCTCTGTGTCACAGCGGGGAGGAGAGAAACTGTGACAGGTTTCCGAGCGCTGCGGGAGGAGAGCGCTGTGAGCAGCCGGCGTCTACTCCCACACCGCTCAGCCTCCTATCACAGTCCGGGAGATCGGTGTGTGGGCGGAGAAAGGCTGCGCGCTGCCACAGGAGGCTGCGCTGTCACAGGAGGCTGAGCTTTCCTCCCACACCGCTCGCTCAGCCTCCTGTGACAGCGTGTCAGAAAAAAGAGCCAATGCAAACACTCAGCGATCAGTGATCGCTAAGTGTTTGTACATAATTGAGGACAGAGTATATGGTTACTATATCCTCAATTATGAATGAATGGGAAGTGATCCACATCACTTCCTGTTCATTCGTGATTGTGGTTATAGTAAACATACTCTGTCCTCATGTTATGAATGAACAGGAACATTCAGTATAGAGGATTCATGTTCATTGATCACAAGAGCTACAGAAAAAGAGATTGAGGACTCTGTGTCCTAAATCTCTTTTTCTATTTTAAAAGGGAAATATATCAGGGATCTGTTTAGACCCCCAATATTTCCCCGAAGCCCCTAAAAGTAATGTAAAAAATAAAAATATTTAGTAAAAAATAAAATTAAAATAAAAAAATTAAAGTTTATAAAAAATTAAATATTTAAAAAAAACATTTTCAGTATCGGTTTTGGCCTGAAAATGTTTTTTTATTTTGGTTTAAAAATGTTCATTTCGGTGCACCTCTAAAATCAATCAATCTAGAACTGTGTATGAATCACTCACTCTCTGAGCTTCATGGTGGGTTCCAGAAACAGAAGGCCGTCATAATGGATATACTTCCTCCTCCGATTGGTCGGTATTCCACTCCTTTCTAGTTTTTTCTGCAATGTGAGCTCCCTCCTGAAGCAATCTTTGAGTGACCTCCATCGGGTCTGAACTTCTTTGGCTGTGGAGAGAATTCATTTTAGAAGATTAGATTATAGACCTTTCCATAAAATGAAAAAAGGTGTCAAAGTGAACCTGTGCATTGCAAAACGCCCAGCACCTGCCCTTCATATAGATTATACCTTCACCCCCTAATGCCGTATTCAGTATTGTGGAGCAAAGAGAAGTATCCAATGTTTCTGCATATGGGTAAACATGCCACTCCTCCTACGTGCTTCTTTTGGGTACTCCATCAAAATTACAACAAAGACACCTTCAGAAATCCTTAGTAATAGCAATCTACAAACACATACAGGCAGTCCCCGGGTTACAGACAAGATCGGTTCTGTAGGCTTGTTCTTAAGTTGAATTTGTATGCATATTGGAACAGGTACATTTTTTAAGTGTAACTCCAGGCAAAACAATTTTTGTTTAGTTTTGGATAGCATAGGGAAGGGTTTACCCCCCTGTAAAGTTTGTTTTGCTGTGTGACCCTGTTCAGAAGATTTCACCTCACTGTCTGTCCCTGTGACAATTGGATTTTGGGTTGTCGTGGAAATAAGGATTGGTGATAAAGCTTCAGTGGAGACACAAGTGAATTTCCCTTCCTAGGGGTAGGTTTCCTCTCACTTCCTGTTGTCTCAAGGACAGGAAGTGAGAATAAATCTTTCTAATGAGGATACAGACAGCAGTAAAACCTCACAGTGACCCGGAAGAAGAGGCGGGCACCCCCTCGTCTCCACGTCTAACAGGAGCCAACTTCCTGTAATGTGCGTACAGTACTACGAACCAGACACAAAAAGGCGGGAACTCCTCGTCAGCACGAGTGTGGAAGCATTACAACTACCCCTGCTGTACAGTAATAGCCTCCGCTTGTAAGTAGGAGTCGGATGTGTAATTGGGATGTATGCAACTCGGGGACTGCCTGTGCTTCTAGATAATTGCCGACTTCGTATTCTTTGCATACCTCGTTTCTCTTTTCTTCCCCAGTCTTCTCACTGTGGCCATGTTAACTAAAAGGCAGGTTACTAGCTCTCCCTCTACTTCCTGGAACTCTGGCACATGTGACTAGGACATGTGACCAGTTCAATATTCAAAGAGCAAAGAGCGACTATGGATGCCTCCGTGAATAAAAAATGTAGAAAAGGTCACTCGCACTCCAGATTAATTTTCAATCAATGTTTATTGGCCTCTCATCGGGTCACAATGTCAAGCTTGACGATGTGGCACGATGAGAGGTCAATAAACATTGACTGAAAATTAACCTGGAGTGCGAGTGACCTTTTCTACATTCACAGGACATGTGACCACGCACATCATCTCAGGGGAGGAAAATGCCTTTCCCCCGAGATTACAGATGAGATGTCCCAGCAATGCTCTGCTGATGTCACCTTCCCAGAATGCAATATTGGGCACATTACATCATTTGTGCCAGAAGAGGATCAGGAGGTAGATGAACTCTATTTGTAAGTAAATGAAACATGTTTGTTTAACTAATGAACGCAAGATGATTTTAAATCAGTACGCAGAGCTGCATGCTAATGTGACTTTTAGTGAAAGGGGGTGAACGTCCGCTTTAAAGCCGATCTCAGGTCAGCCATTAAATATAAGTACAGGCTAAATGCTCATTTAGTCTGGTGATGGGGGTGTAAAGTAGAGAGATAGCCTATTTCTTGCTCTGACAGCCAGCATTCTCTGCTCCTAGAAGGTGCGCATGCCCTTGTTGTCGTCAGGTAAATGAAAAAAGTACCATAAATGTAAAAAAAAAAAAAAAAAAGTTTCCCTACGTTATGATATAAAACATTTATTCTTATTTTTTAGTCGGGTAAATAGACACCAAACATGTCAAGCCTTAAAATTGCATGCGCCCGCAAAATCGCAAAAAACGCCCATAGGCAACGATTAAAACGCTTTTACTGCTCATCAGTTTAGTGTTATCAGTGATTAATGGCTCTAAAATTATTGCTCTCACTCCGATGTTTACGGCGATATGCAACATGTGCGGCACAATCGTCGTTTTCGCACGTAGGCGCACCCGACTCATATCTGCGTGTGTATGTGGTGGGCGGGGACTTAAAAAATGTTTTTTTCTTTAATGCTTTTTTTTATGATTCTTTAATTTTAGTATTATTTTTTTTTTTTTTTACACACAGCTTTATTGCCATTACATGGGGGGCTAAGAAGCCCCCTATGTAATAGCCAATTTACATGACAGGTCCTCTTTATGGAGACATCAGGGGTCTCCAAGACCCCTAATGTCACCTAGGAACCCCCAGAGAAGCTGATGAAGCAGAGATCGGCTTCATCAGCTTCTGTACCTGTAAAGTGACACTGAATGCAGGAAGTGATGTAATCTACCTCACTTCCTGCATTTGGGGACTGAGAGGAGATCGTATACTGAACTCCCTTTGATCTCCTGTCATAGAGCCGTGCCGGTCCCGGCCGCATTGGGCCTCGGGACCGGCAGTGACAGCTGCTAATACAAACGATTGAGCGTCTCTAGAGACGCCCGATCACTTGAATGTAAAGCTCCCGGCCGACCGTGTAATTACAACGGGCGGCCGGGAAGCTGCTCGTCGGGCTCCACCGTCCTCTCGTCACAGACGAGCGGATTTTTCAAGGCCTGTCTATGATGATATGTGTGAAACAAAGGAGGATAAATCTCTGTAGAATGGAGGCAGTGGAGAATTGCTGGCAGAGGGATGGATGATGGTGCTGGCAGCTGGGAGAATCCTGCATGGTCGTATGACTATGGTCCACCAGATGTAATGGTGGTGTTCAGGCTCAGCTGGCCAGGCTGAGTCCTGTCAGCTGTGCGGGGAACTGTCAGTGCCGCCTCTAAGCCACGCTGTCACTACACGAGGAATAGTAAAGGTCCGGGGAGGAGAGAGACCGCACCCTGACAGGGTTGGCAAAGTGGTCCTTCTCGTGGGGTATAGGCTACGCGTTTCGAGGCTTTGCCTCTTTTGTCAAGCCAGAAGGAAAAAGAACGATCACAGAGTTACATTGTATTATTCATTAATCACTTTTGGGTAGTAGCGCTCCTTTCCTTGTTTTCGCTTTTGACCAGAGAATAGGAATGGCTTATTACTCAGCAGGTAGAAAGCGAGGAATAAGGCAAATGGTGAGCCACAACAAGCATACGTGGGAAAGAAAACGTCGTATTTTAGATTTCTTGGAAATTAAATGTCCCTTTAATATATTTTTCCACCTTTGATATTTTTCTCCTTTTCACTGCACAGCTCCCAGTCTGGAACCACAATGGCGCAGATTTCATCCCAAGCTTTCTTCTTCTTGTACCGATCGGCATAGGAAGGTGTTTTGGGGTTGTACAATTCAGGGCGTTCCTGCACCAATTGAATCAGCTGGGCAATGTCGATGAACATTTTGGAAGACATTCTGTGGATTCTCGCATCCTTCTCCCTTACTGCTTCACCTTGACCCAGAAAAAAAAAAAAAAAAAGAAGAGCATTAGAAAAATCAATATTCAAATTGCATTTACAATACCGCTCAGAAATAATATTAAAGAGAACCTGTCACCTTGCTCATTGAAGCCCACCCACCCTATACTCGCCACTGCTGCTCCTCCTGTAGCTGCCTCTAAAAAATACACAGTGCCCTTAGTGTCCAACCGCTAAGCCAGAACAATGTCGCATAATGGAGGAGCTGATGTCAACTGGTGTCAAACCAAAGACAGAGGGTATATTGATGGTGAGTATAAAGTAGTCAAGGGGAGCACTTTGAAGAGGCACTGTCAATTTGTCCTACAGACTTAAAGGAGAACTATGAGGTGAGGGATTAACACTCATCCTCATAGTTAGAGCTGCCGCGTGACAAGGAAACTGTCACAAGTCTACTCTATAGATCGGCAAGTGAGCGAACACATACCACCGCTCGCTCACTTCCCGATCATCTCCCTGCAGAGAGCCATGACTGTCAGTCACCGCTGTCTGCAGGGATTCCCCCCCTCCTTCTCTGATCCTCCAGTGCTGAGTGGAGGAACGGACGGGGGAGGGGGCAGGCACTGCTCTGCCTCTAGATAGGCAGAGCCTGCTGTCAATAGGCCAGCTGGGTGGATCTCGACAGTATTGTCGGGTCCGGTCACAGCTGCGGCGCTCTCAGTATATAGCGGGCAGTAGCCCGCTATATACTGATCTTTGGGTCACGGGGGGATGTTAGTATATGTCCTCCCGTGACCCTAGAGAACTATGGGATAAAAAGGCTACCCCATAATTCTCTTTTAAGCCGGCCATACACTGCTCTATTTTTTTTGTTCAACCCACGGGCCGAAGGAAATAAAATAGAGCAGATTCCTCCATCAATGCTACAAGCACGTTGATCGGGCGAAACTTGCACAGTGTATGGCCAACTTTAATGCCTTATCCCTGTTGGAGAGTATAGAGCTTCACTATAAATCACATTCAGCCTCAATCATTAGTAGATTGTAGCGATTTAGTGATTAGTAACCAGACACTTCCTTTTTATTCTTTAGCGGTCCACACATTTAACATGCTTCTTTCCTGGACTATACGGGTTCATGCCCACAGCAGTAAATTACATGCGCCTACCTAGATATTGCTCTATACACATGTGGCTGTTACCTGCCAATGATTTCTACAGGGTGACTGTGGCAGATGAGGTTTAATGTCGATAAATGCAAAGTAATGCACTTTGGAATTAAAAATAAACAAATGGGTTATACAATTATGGGTATGCCGCTGGGGAAGTCAGAAATGAAGAAGGATTTGGGGGTCATTGTAGACCACAAACTGAAAGGTAGTTTGCAGTGCCAGGCTGCTGTAAACAAAGCTAGCAGGGTCTTGTCCTGTATTAAAAAGGGGATGTATTGCAGGGACAAGTCTATAATTTTGCCACTTTATAGATCATTGGTTCGACCTCATCTGGAGTACGCGGTCCAGTTCTGGTCACCAGTACTAAGAAAAGATGTCCTTGAGTTGGAAAAAGTCCAGCGAAGGGCAACCAAACTAATTAGGGGTATGGAGGACCAGAGCTACGAGACAAGGCTACTAAATTTAAACATGTTCACATTAGAGGTGAGGAGATTAAGGGGGGATATGATTTCCATGTACAAAATGTTTAATGGTGGTAGCAACATTAGCGATAAACTGTTTAAAATTAACTCCGTTACAAAAACTAGAGGCCATCACCTAAAATTGGTGGAAAAAAAATTCCAGCACAAGGGGCGAAGGGGGTTCTTCACAGTAAGATCAGTTAGGGTCTGGAACTCACTGCCACAGGCGGCGATCTCAGCAAATAATGTGGAATTGTTCAAGAAACTTTTGGACGATTTCTTAAGGGACCGTAATATACAGGGGTACAGGTAATATACAGGGGTACGGGTAATATACAGGGGTACAGGTAATATACAGGGGTACGGGTAATATACAGGGGTACAGGTAATATACAGGGGTACACGTAATATACAGGGGTACAGGTAATATACAGGGGTACAGGTAATATACAGGGGTACAGGTAATATACAGGGGTACAGGTAATATACAGGGGTACAGGTAATATACAGGGGTACAGGTACTCCTAGAATGAGATCCTAATAGGTTGGACTTGATGGACTAATGTCTTTATTCAACCTCAAATACTATGTAACTATGACTGATGGTGGCTGAACGCAGCACCTGTCACTCCCAGCAGAGAAAACACGGCCATATTGTACGCTGAGCAGTCATGAGCCCGAATACAACAATCCAAAGTTCAAATGAACACATACAGCAGCCTACCTGAACTGGTCTCGGGAGGAACTACCCCGTCCCCATGCTGCTGATAATCCATCCCGAATGACATGTCCTCCTCCTCCTCTTCTTTTATCTGTACAAGAAAATAATCTATAAAAACAGGAGAGAAATGTTATTTTTGTCCAAATGCCACAACGTAAACTAAAAACCATTACCAAATATAAATATAATATACCTTAATATGAATTAAAATGAAAGGTATGTTATTTATATCAGGTAATACTTTTAGTTTCCATTATGGCATCTCTATGAAATTGAGGACGACATTGGAACTTTTTGATGTATCATGGGATATATGAAAGGAGTCAAGGCCATAATCGAAACACGAATATAAATTAAAAGGAGCGTCACGATGCAGAGTCCATTAGGTTGTTACACGCGAGCCGATTGGCTGAAGATGCCGTCTTTCATCTGGCCACGCTCGGCTCGCGCACTGCATGCGAACCTCCGTGCCCGACAGCTTTGCTTCGCATGCAGTGTGTCACAGGCTTTACAGCCAGGGTGCCCACAATTTTTGTGTTAAGATCTACTTTTCAAATGACAAGCTACATGAGATCTACCAACGAAAAAAAAACCTCCCTCGCTCTCTCTCTCCTGGCTGTCTCTCCTTGCTCATCCTCCTGGCTGTCTCTCCTCTCTCCTGGCTGTCATTCCTCATTTTCTCTCCTGGCTGTCTCTCTTCGCTGTCTCTCCTTGCTCTCTCCCCTGGCTGTCTCTCCTCTCTCTCTTTCCTGACTGTCTCTCCTTGCACTCTCCCCTGGCTGTCTCTCCCCGCTCTCACTCCTGGCTCACCTTGCTGTATTTTGCAGCAGGCTGTGTAAACTAATATTCTTTGATGTAATACAAAGCAGCACTTCAACCACCAGTATCCACCAGAAAGGTGTCAGGGAGCTCGGCTCAGCAGTCTCGGGCTAATAGGTAATCATGTGTGCACAGCTAAATAAATATACCAAAATGGAATAAAGGGGACGCCATTTAAACGCTTCCTGATCTACCAGCATCAGCTTTGAGAGCTACTGCTAGATCACCATCTACCTAATGGGCACCCCTGCTTTACAGCATCACCACAATACAATGATCTTGTATCTCTCCATGCAAGTCTGTCTACTCAGGCTGATTGTATGCATGGATTCTGTGACGTATTCAGTCTTCTCAGCAGTTTTTCTGCAGGCATGACTCCTGCACTGCCTGATGTACAGTAAGCCACAAAAACATAATCTACCAGTGTGTAAATTAAATCATAGAAGTATGAAACAATTAGCCTAAAAACAAGGAAGCCCCATGAAAAAATGTATTTCAAGAAGAAATTTTAGCAATAGATAAATATAGTTAAGTATTTACTGAAAATTCCTGTCCATGATCATAACATACAGGCATACAATATATGGCTGAAGGTTTGTGGACACCACATCCGGTATGTAGACAAAAGTATGTGGACAACCCTCCCAACTATTGAGTTCACATGTTTCTATTGAAGGGTACTGTTAAAAAGGAGAACTATGAGGTGGGCGATTTTCACTCACCCTCATAGTTCGAGCCGACGTGTGACAATTAAACTGTCACACATCGGCTCTATAGAGCGGGAAGTGAGGGAACACATACCGTCGCTCGCTTACTTTCCGATCATCTCCCTGCAGAGAGCAATGACTGTCAGTCACGGCTCCCTGCAGGGATTCCCCATGCGGGAGGATGCTAGTTTGTGTCCTCCCAAGACCCTTAGGAGAACTATGGGGAAAAACACTGACCCCATAGTTCTCCTTTAACATGCCATGAAGACATTTTGGACAATTCTGCGCTTGCAACCTTGTGATAACAGTTTGATGAAGGTTCTTTTCTGTTCCAGCATGACTATCCCTGTGCACAAAGCCGGCTCCATAAAGCCATGGTTTGACCAGTTTTGTGTAGAGGAACTCAATTGGCCTGAACAGAGCCCTGACCTCAACACCTTTGGGGTGAACTGGAATGCAAATTGCACGTCAGGCCTCATGTCCAACATCATTACATGACCTCTCAAATGCTTCTTTTGCCTGAATGGGTAATGATCCCACAGACACACTCCAAAATCTGATGGAAAGCCTTCCCAGAGTGGAGGATGTTGTAGCCACAAACACAGTCCAACTACAAATGTATGCCAATGGTTTTTGAATGAGAAAGCCCAGCACGCTCATAGTTGTGATGGTCAGGTGTCTACCATTGTATGTAGGTACCTGGACTTGCGGCGGGCGAACTGTCTCTCTCCTCAAACTGTTGATCGGCCATTACATAACTCTGGTCATCATCTTCAAGTTTCACCTCGATTTTAGGCTTCACGGCGCGTCCTACAAAAAGTAGAAATTGCAGCTACACATTTAATTCCCAGCCTACAAAAGAAAATAATATAGCAGCTACTTAAAACACAAGCATGTCAGAGTACTATGTCCACAGAGCAGAATGTGTTCATGCACATTTACAGCCATTCCCTATTAATGGAGCCAACACTCTGATGTAGTATAGGAGGCAGAAACTGTGTCATCATTATCCTTCACAATGTGTTGAAAAACCGGAGAACCCATTTGTATATTAAATTTATTTATTTTTTGCCCCCCACCCCTCATCTAAACCAACGCACCCTTCTTTCTCACATATCCTTACTTACTGAAATCTGATGGGCAGAGTTCTGCTACTGCAGTGGTTCTCAACTCGTGGGTCGCGACCCAAAAGTGGGTCGCGACACCCTCTGCAGTGGGTCACGGCGTCATGTCTGAATAGACTGGCCTGAGACTGAATAGAGAGGGGGAATTTGTGGTTCAGCCTGCGGGAACCTCATAATGTCAAACTGTCCCCTCTCTCCCGGCCTTCCCCGGGCTCTCCGATAAAGTGAAGAGGTTACACGGGTTGAGAACCACTGTGCTACTGTTTACATCCAGCATCATAATGCTCCCTCTGCTGACCACATCTGCACATTACAGTTCCATAGACTTCTACTGGGCCGTCTCCCAGCCAGGAGATGGACGCGGCCAGTAAAGGGAGACTGCTCTGGATGTCAACCAACAGCAAAACAGCAGCCCTCGGATCTCCGTATGTATAGTCCTGTGAAGGGCAAGGGTGGGATCATTTAGGTCAGACGAGGGGACAAAAAGTACAGTGCACTTATTTTGCTAGTGTTTATATCCAACGTAATAATGCTCCCTGTGCTGACCGCACCTGCACATTACACTGCCACAGACGACTACGGGATCGGCTCCCAGCCTGCAGATGAACGAGGCCAGTAGAGGGATACTTGTAGCGATGGATGTCAACAAACAGCAGCCCTCGGATCTCTATAGCTACAGACCTGTGTAGGGCAAGGGTGGGATCATTTAGGTCAGACAGAAGGGGACACTACTTTAAACTGTAGGAGTCCTACCGCACTCCTTACTGGTATGTCCCTTGCGGTGGGTGCTCTAGTGATAGCGGATGGCGCCGCTTCAGATTCATGTAGTTAAGTATGTCACCATACTGTCACCAGTGGTTAAATCTTCGTCATGCCTAATGAAGGGACCCTGAGTGGCCCCGAAACGTTGCTATGTGACAAGATGTGTGTGCATCAATAAAATGATCACTTCTTGTAGGTTTAACCACGGTGTGCTGGTGACATACTTTACTACTATATAAAACTGATCTCAAAATCTCTATTAGCATCTATTAGCTCCACCTGCCTATATATTTGAGGGTGTCCGGAGTTCAGACTTCAAAGAATAAATGAGGCCCAAAAGAAAATTCCTTCCCCCCCCCCAATTACCGAAAAACAATATTACTAGCCCTCATTCACCCTAGAAAAGGCCGGCATGTACATCTCCGTGCACGGCTGTATCGGGCCGCTCCCGGGAGGGAGCCTGTCCTTCTCTATGGGAGTACACAGCTGTACGCCGCCGTACGCTCACCCGAACTGCCCGTCGTTACAGGTGTGGATGTCCCTGCTCGGACGCAGACAGGATCCATCCCGTCTGCATACGAGCCGGCCGGCCCTCTCTCGTGTGAATGAGGGCTTAGACTCGACAAGGTTTTGTTATCCATTTCTGAACATAAATGGGCAATATGCATGGACCGTTTGTCACCTGTTCTGGTTTTAGGACTTTGATCCTCTGATCCTTTGAACGTCTCATCATTCCTCGCGTAAGAGTCTTCATGATCGTCTTCAGTCTTGATCACAATTTCTGGTTTTGGATTAACAGAGCCTAAAATATGCAAATAAATAAGTATGTTAATAAAGCTGCACTCCTGGTCAATAGATAAATATATTGCTTGAAATACATATATGGGAGCTCTTTAATTCCAACAGGATTTTAATTTCTGTCCATGCTTTACATTTACACAACCAGACAACAGAGCCAGTCTGGTGACCTCACTAATGTCTACTGCAGTTAAAAGGAGAACTATGGGGTCAGTGCTTTTCCCCATAGTTCTCCTTAGGGTAACGGGAGGACACAAACTAGCGTCCTCCCGTCACCCTAAGCTCAGTATACCGCGAGCTACAGCTCCTGCTCGCGGTATACTGAGACGCTGAATCAGATCCCGACAATTATGCCGGGATCCGCCCGGCTGCGTGACTGACAGCTGGCTCTGCCTATCTAGAGGCAGAGCCAGCTGTACCCGCCCCCTCCGTTACGCCAGTCAGCGCTGGCGGATCGGAGCGGGGAATCCAGCCCCTCCTGTCACGGCAGAGAGAGGTGACAGAATCGAGAGGTGAGCGAACGGCGGTATGTGTTCGCTCACCTCCCGATCTACTGAGCCGACCTGTGACAGTCTCATTGTCACAGGTCGGCTAGAACTATGAGGTGAGTGAAAAGCATTCACCTCATAGTTCTCCTTTAAAGTGACACTAAACTCAGGAGCTAAAATCTTAAAAATACATTCAAGAACCTTAAACTATTACCAACAATGTATCTTATTCTTGTATCACTCGGCTGTAGATCCTCCAATCATCTCTGAATTGGTGCTGACACTGTCCTTCCTTCTGGAGGGTGACTACTTGTGTACCCCATGGTCCCCGTGTGTGTTGTAAAGTAGTCACCGCTCCAAGCTCACTCCCGGGATGGACTACAATCTTAATATAAATTAGTAAACTAAACCTGAGATTGTAGTCCATCATGAAAGTGAGCTTGGAGCCAAGCGAGACCAAAGATCAGGTGATTATATCTTTTTTATTTTAGACCCTAGACCAAACAAGCAGATAACCTTTCCAGTGCATGGGGTAGAGCACCACTGCAAGGATTCATTCTTATTCTGCCGGGAGATGTTCTGACTGACGCATAGAGCGTTTATAGTGAGTGACCGCAGCCAGTTGATGGCCTGCTCAAGCTGCTACATGTAAGATGCTGTGACTAACTTGTGTCATTCGTTCTCTTCTGCATCTGACACAATTCCAATCGTGTCGGTCCATCCACCAATGGCATACATCACTACCGTGTCCTGTAGTGAAATAGGTGCTGGTGGATAGAATGACAGAGCACCGTAGGGGGCCAGGCATACAAAACAAGTATACTGAAGATTCTTTAAATCACTGTAACCCTTCAAAAGAGTGAACTGCGGCACACGTAACTAACTTTCTTAGCAAAGAGGTAGGGCTGCAACCAACTAATCGATAATGAGAATAGTTGTCAACTATTCTCATTATCGATTAGTTGTTTGAATCCCCGAGCTCTCACCTCCATGCTGGGAGGAGGGTACAGCAAGTAGTGGGCGGGTGCAATAGTCAGCCTGCTATTGGCTATTGCAATTTGAAATGGCCAATAGCAGGCTGGCTATTGCACCAGCCCACTACCTGCTGTATTTACATTCAGCTGCCGTCTGTGAAATCGTGCCACTGGCAGCTCTCAGTTACTGGCTGAAACTATTCAAGCCCCATGTGCTTACAGTACAAAATCTAAAAAATAAAAAAAAAATTATAAAAAAAGGGAGGGAAATAAGTAATTTTTGGTTTCTGCTTCGGGAGGTACGTTGCATTGCCATTCATTTCAATGGCCCACCAAACGCGCCAACCACCCACAGTGTGAACGCCTGCACTGGAACTCACAGTACCGCAATACCATGTGTTCCAGTGCAGTGCAATTGCAAAGAATTATGCATGCAGTTTTATTCTGAAGTAAACTTTATTTGTAACACTGAATTAGAATATTTTATTTTAAATTAAGGATGGGATTTTTTTTTTTAAATCCGATTAATCGAACAAATTAAAATCGGCCAACTAATCGATGCAGCCCTACAGAGAGGCCTGTTTTACATACCACAGGAGTAGGAAATGTTTATTGTGCATAAGGAGATTAGATGCACTGTAAGATCCCATGAGAACAAAAATATACAGCAGTGCCTGACCACATGGCAGCATAACACGAGGATCTCGGAATAAAGTGCGCAGATATTACCAATGTCCTTTACAGGGGTGCGTTTCCTACGGTCAGACTTCCGTTTCCTTCGGGGACACGTTACTTCGCCCTCTTCAGCCTTGACATCCACTTCACGCTTTACACTGGCACCACCTTGAAAAGAAAAAGAGACAGGAAGTGTTTTTCAGCTAAAATCATCCAGTCATTTTAAAGAGATACCGTCACTTTACCTATTTATGGCAAAGTCACCTTGCTTGCCATTTACAGCACTCTCCCGGGCATATGTGCCTATTCAGAGCACCCTCCCAGGCATATATGCCCATTTAGAGCACCCTGCCAGACATTTGCGCCCATTTAGAGCACCCTCCCGGGCATATGCGCCCATTTAGAGCACCCTCCCGGGCATATGCGCCCATTTAGAGCACCCTCCCGGGCATATGAGCCCATTTAGAGCACCCTCCCGGGCATATGAGCCCATTTAGAGCACCCTCCCAGGCATATGCGCCCATATAGAGCACCCTCCCGGGTATATGGGCCCATTTAGAGCACCCTCCCAGGCATATGCGCCCATTTAGAGCACCCTCCCAGGCATATGTGCCCATTTACAGCACCCTCCCGGGCATATGCGCCCATTCAGAGCACCCTCCCGGGTATATGGGCCCATTCAGAGCACCCTCCCGGGTACATGGGCCCATTCAGAGCACCCTCCCAGGCATATGCGCCCATTCAGAGCACCCTCCCGGGTATATGGGCCCATTTAGAGCACCTTCCCGGGCATATGCGCCCATTTACAGCACCCTCCCGGGCATATGTGCCCATTTACAGCACCCTCCCAGGCATATGTGCCCATTTACAGCACCCTCCCAGGCATATGTGCCCATTTACAGCACCCTCCCAGGCATATCCACCCATTTACAGCACCCTCCCAGGCATATACGCCCATTTAGAGCACCCTCCCAGGCATATACGCCCATTTAGAGCACCCTCCCAGGCATATTCGCCCATTTAGAGCACCCTCCCAGGTATATTCGCCCATTTAGAGCACCCTCCCAGGTAT
>NW_017306999.1:341787-344486 GCF_000935625.1 Nanorana parkeri
ACATGGAGCAGACATGGATGCCCCCCCCCTTTGCGCCCCCCCCCCGGCTCCCCCCCCCCCCCCCCCCATTTAGAGCACCCTCCCAGGTATATCCGCCTATTTAGAGCACCGTTCCAGGTATACCCCCCCCATTTAGAGCACCCTCCCAAATACATTTGCCCATTTACCTTCTCGCGCGGCCTCCCAGCTCCATGGCTCTAAAGGAGCGGGGCAACTAGATAAAGGGCCCTATGTTTGGACCTGAGCAGCCAATTGCTAGAGCTGGACACTGTTGTGGGTGGAACGGGACGATGACTTAATTTACCCAGATAAGTTCTGACACCAGAGCTTACTAGACTCTTGCAGTGGGGTAAGGACATGGGATCATAGAGTACAGCGTGCTGGGAGAGAGTGGGCTATCCAAAAGCCACTTCCTACCATCGAATGGACAGGTTGCAGTGTCGCTTTCAGACATTTTTAACATGACCCCATATTGTCATAGTTATACGATTCCTGATAATGGAGGAGATCATTTACCTGTATTGGTCATTGGATTCTGGTCATTCCGAGGACTGTACACTTCTTCCTCTTCTACCTTTACCACCACCCCTGACCCCACCACAGTACATTCTGAAAGCAGAAACATTATAGCTTAGTAGAACAACAACCTCTAATGATTCAATCGCAATATAAAAAACAACTTGGGGTGCTTACCAAGGGGCTTGATGGAATGGTAATGCTCCATCATCACTCCTTCACGCCGGCTACTTCCGAGAAGAAATGGGACTTCTGTTCAGGCCGTATATTCTGCAACCGCTCCTGAAATCACAAAAAAAAGCTGGTCGATTGACAGGCGAGATCTGTAATGCTTCAGCATCTGCGGGTTCGGTATCTCCCCAACTAATCCATAACTTGGACATGTACCAGGCAATTAAAGTACATTTAACTGGTCCCGAAAGACATTCAGTTTGCTAAAGCATTGCTCCATGCGGGTTCCCCGATGGTGACAACAGTAGACCCATGCCTGAAGAGTGTATGTGGAAACTATCACATTCAGTCTCCATTGGAAGCCCGTGTGACAACGCAGGAGCAAAATAGGAGGACACAGCGTTGTCACCCTATAACAGGTAGTGCCTGAACAAGGACACTCATGGCAGGACCAATGCCTTTTTACCCACCTAAAGCCACGATCACATGATGTGGACACTTCCTATTAGCGGCCCAGCGACGGGGTCCTCTCAGGATCCAGAAGAGGAGTGATGTCACGCAAGGGGATGGTAGAGGACTGGTGGTCTCAGGCGCATATGCAATGCTGGATTTGTGGTTTCCCGTACCCTTTAGCGACAGTGGTGGAGAGGGACCTGTGCACGGGACTGAGGGCTCGTCCACACCAAATACAGTGCGTTCTGGCCAGAATCTGCCTGGCATCCTGCATGTAAAGTAACTATAAACAAAGCCCAGATCCCGATCCTAACTGCTATGGTACCACAGTGCAACTGCACACTCCAGTTAATTAAAATAATCACATTTATTACTATCCGCTGTGGGTAACTTGTGGGATTTTGGGGGTTCTCATTAGCTTCCAGTTCGTCCCCTTTTTTGTGCAGGCTTTGTCCGAAATCTGCATTCCTCTGGCTTCTGATGTCAGATCACGCTGCGAGCGACTGAACTGATCCATTTTCCAGCCTACTTCACATGACACGCTTTCTTTATTTCCTCTCGCCTCTGGATAATAGCTTGTTGTTAATCGTCTGGCTGAGGCTGGAGCCATGGAGCAGCCATGCAAAAAAACAAAAACGGCCTGGGGATTTTTCCAGAAAACAGCAGAATGAAAGCTCCGTGTTCAGCACCTTCCTTCTCCGGCCTTTTCTTGCTTTCTACATGGAATTGCATAATTAGGCCTATAAAATAAAAATAAAAAGTGCCGGTTCCACTTCCAATGTGTGAACGTGAGAAGAGAAAACATCGGAGCTGCTGACACCCTCACAAGTGCAGAAACGAGAGCTGGAATTACGTCTTTGCTGTTATTTAAGTGTCATGTTCCAGATTTTCCGGCTCCATAAAAACATGGCCTGGCGGGCTTAGTGAGGAGGATCTTAGAGTCCTGACCTGATCCCTACTGAACACCTTTGGGATGAACTGGAAGGTGGACGGCGAGCCAGGTCTCCCCATGCACCATGGTCCCTGGCCTCACAACTGTCTATTGGCTTACAAGGCACAAACTCACACAGACACGCTTCACAGTCTGTGGCAATCCTTCCTAGTAGAGTGGAGTCTGTTATACCCACAAATGGGGCCCAACTCGAATAAATTTGACTGGGGGGTGGGCCATCTCCAGACCATCACTGTACTCTTCATTGGCAGGGATGTCTGTCTCTTTTTATGACCATAACACACACACAGGGTCCTGTAAACCCCGACTTGGCCATTAACTTGGACCACCAGGCTCAATCAATTCTGGTTGGAGACTGTGAGGAGTAGGAAAGAGGAAGATGTATATCACGCAGGATTGAATTACTTTTTTTAAATAGGGGAATCACAAAGGAGAGAAGAAAAGAGAAGAACGGGGAGAAGGAACAATAAAGATGTGTACTGGCTCCATCACCATCAGGAGTAGAGCTGCAACAACTAATCGACTGAATCGATAATGAGAATAGTTGGCAACTATCATCATCCATTAGTTGGGGGGGGGGGGAGGGAAGGAGGGAGAGAGAGGGAGG
>NW_017306999.1:344864-345375 GCF_000935625.1 Nanorana parkeri
GAGAGAGAGAGAGAGAGAGAGAGAGAGAGAGAGAGAGAGAGAGAGAGAGGGGATCCAACCAATCGATTAGTTGAAAAGATAAAATCGGGAAATGAATCGATTATGAAAATAATCGTTAGCTGCAGCCCTAATCGGGAGACTGATACAGAATGGCACAATGTAGAGAGAGGTCCTAACATGGACGGCGTACGTCTTGCAAGTATAATAACCGGCATTGATTTTTCTTCCCTACGCCTTCCAGTCACGCCGCTGACCTGAATTTACAACCCGAGGCTTTTTCTCGCCATTTTTCTCTGGAGACCGTTTTACCCAACAAACATCTCCTTCCACAGCAACCTTCTGCATCGTAATTTGTACCCGAACACAGCTTATCGTACAACCGGAGCCAAGTACCGGATGGGCTGAGGTGAATTTTCAGCATACAGGTTGTACTCGTCCCGTGGGTGCATGAGCCCGGGCTGTAAAGAAAAGACGTCCCGGACCTGCCGCCACATTGCCAATCCTATCTCTG
>NW_017306999.1:345394-367503 GCF_000935625.1 Nanorana parkeri
CAGGGGTGGGGGCGGGGCAATGGCACCTGACACCCCCGGAGTGATGAACAATTCTCAGCTGCCACAGAACTGCAACAGAGCAAAGACCGGGCCAACCTGGGCAGAATATTAAAGACACAGTCCACCTTTTGAAGAATAAATAATTAAATGCGCCCACACCAATAAAATGAACTGGAGCCAGAAAAGCATTACAACTGTGATCAGTGCATCGTGGAGGCAATGGTCAGGCCCCTGCATTGTGCCCACCCCCTACCTGTATAGGAACGGAGGAAGTAGTCAATGGACTACAAGTGCGGGGAGGTCACTACACTGATGCTCCAATGGGATCAGAGAGTCCACCAGCTGCGGTGGCAGATGGGACTTGTAGCCTTTCCCATTCACGGATGCCTGTGAATGGAAGGAGCAGCTGTGTGGGTGGAGCTACAGCAAATGGAAACACAGACAGAATGCTGCAGGGAGAAAACCCCGGTACAGCGGTGCTCAGGCTGAAGGTGGAGAAGCAGCACAAGGAGCCAGTTAGCTGCCCTGCAGTGCCCTTTAAGGGACATGCTGATGTGAGGAGAGAGCAGAGTGACAAAGATGAGATTATTTTGGACTAGATCAGGCTACAATGTGTGGTTTATATGGGCAGGTTGATCCTTCTGGATGTCATCCATACACTGTCTCGGTTATTAATGGCCCCACAAAGGGGCAGCGTCCCCCTGAGCTGCTCATCCCCTCCCCCTGTATTTGGCTGACCCAGAGATGCTGGTGTATGATCGCGCTGTGCCTGAGGCTGGTCAGGCGATACATGTACATATGACAGCCCGCAAAAGCCTTCCAGGCCACCATACGTGGAATGCAAACACCGCGGCTGGCCAACAATGAGAGGCGTGAAAGCTGGAATTGGGGATTGTAGTAGAAGGTCACATGACTTCCCGTCCTTTGCCGCGGTGACAATCAGATTATTCCCCGGACACTTACATGGTTTTTGGTAAAATCACCTTTTTAATGCCCATTACGTCACCACCGGCCAGAGGTAACAGTGACCATGAAGGGCGACGAGGGATCCAGGAGGAGCCGCCATCACTTCCTTTTACTGTTCAAGACTGCTGTATGAAACTACAATCCCCATCATGGATACTAGTTCCTTCAATGGGCGTGAATGCGGGTGGGATTCCAGCAGACGTGAATGGATGTGGCAGACCTGTCAATCAACGTGTTATGTCCCTGGTGGTGGGACTGAACCCAGAGTCTCCTGGCCTGTCAATCATGGCGTTAGGTCTTCAAGGGCAGGACTGACCTGGAGTCTCCTGGCCTGTCAATCATGGCGTTTATGTCCTCAGGGTGGGACTGACCAGGAGTCTCCTGGTCTGTCAATCATGGCGTTAGGTCTTCAAGGGCAGGACTGACCTGGAGTCTCCTGGCCTGTCAATCATCTCATGATATCCTTGGGGGAGGGACTGACCAGGAGTCTCCTGGTCTGTCATAGTATTATGTCATGGTGGAGTCTTCTGGCTTATCATGGGGCTGTCTGTTATGTCATCAGGGGCAGGACTAAAGAGTCTCAGGGCCTGTCAATCATTGTCATGTCCTTGGGGGTGGGACTGACTAAAGAGTTGCCTGGCCTTTCAATCATAGTGTTATGTCATCAGCGGCAGGACTGACCAAGAACCCTCCTAGCCTTTTAATCATGGTGTTATGTCCTCAGGGGTGGGACTGACCTAAACGTCTCCTGGCCTGTCAGTGTTATTTCTTTGGGGGCGGGACTGACCAAAAGGTTTCTGGCCTATCATGGTATTATGTCCTCAGGGGTGGAACTGACCCAAATGTCTCCTGGCCTATCATAGCGTTATGTCATCAGGGGCAGGACTGTCAAAAAGTCTACAGGCCTGTCAATCATGGTGTTATGTCTTCGGGGGGCGGGACTGAGCAGGAGTCTTCTAGCCTATCAATCATGGGGCTATGTCATGAGGGGCGGGGCTGAACAAGAACCACCTGGCCTATCAATCATGCTATTATGTCCTCAGGGGTGGGACTGACCCAAAAGTCTCCTGGCCTGTCATAGTGATATGTCATCGGGGGTGCGACTGTCAAAAGGCCTCCTGGCCTATCAATCAACTTTCCACATCTTCAGGGGCGGGACCAAGCAAGAGTTTCCTGGCCTGTCAAATCATATTTGGTCGTGTCAGTCAGTGGGAGAAACCCGAATTCTAAGATGCCACTCAGCAGCGATCCACGCAGGGGGGGGCGTGGCCGGACGCACCCGATGTTGATTGGCTAAGGGGCACAAGCGCTGGCGCGAAAGGCTTCTGGGAAAAAGCGCGCTCCCCACAGCGAGAGCAGATGGCCGAGCGTGCACGCGCGACTCCCTTCTGCAAGCGGCTGACGGGACGACCGGATCAGGTGATCGGCAGCGGCTAATCAGGATTCAGGAGGCGCCTGGGAGGAAAGGCGCCTGTGTCTCCTGTGGTGAATGGTGAGGGGAGGCGCTGTGCAGACGGAGGAGCGACTGTGAATGCGGCTCCTGAAGACGGAGATATGGCAGGAATGCCTCACTGTGGGGGGAATGCAATCATTTTCATTTTTATATCTACAATTATTAAATGTAAACAATAAACTTTATATATATGTAAATATAAATACACTTTTCTACATTATAAAACGTTATATATCTCAAATCAGCAATAAGATTATGATGACGACTGTCCCTATAATGAGGCAGCCGCAGTGATGAATTCCTATAATAAAGACAATTGCAACAGGCGGCATCTCATTGGGGAGCGACCTGGCAGTGGGAGGGGACGACCATAGCATTATAGGTTGCTCATAGCAACCTGTGTAATGGCGCCCAGCTCACTGACTTTGCCAGGAGCTGAGAGGGACTCTCTGACTTGCATCCCACCTAACTCCTGGAAACGTCAGTGAGCTGGACGGGATGCTGAACAGAGCCGCTGACAGCGAAGTCTGGCGTTCATAACCGTAGAAAGGCATCATGGCACACTCACAAACAAGCATGTAAAACAACTTGTCTCACCACTAAGGACAATGACAGAGGTTTGGATACACGTCTTCTGCAAACCTGCAGTGCGATCGCCTGCAAGTAAACGCGCACTGCACCGATGTTACTGTACCTAGTGTTCCGGTGCGGGCGGGGAGCATGCCTGTGATGCTATTGACATGAATGACATTGACATGCCCCCATAGGGGGACCTCTTGTGGGATGTTCCCAGTCTGCAGGGCTCAGGTCCGACCAAAAGTGGTCCAAGGAAGGAAAACAAGCGACAGGGTCATGAACCGCCAAAGCTCATTGATATACATGGGAGGCAAGGGTGGCCCGTGTTGTCCGATCCAATAGAAGAGCTCAAATTGCTGAACATTTGAATATTGGTTCTGATAGAAAGGTGTCTGAACACACAGAGCATCGCAGGTTGTTGTGTATGGGGCTGTGTAGCCGCAGACCGGTCAGGGGGTCCATGCTGACCCGTGTCCACACAATGTGCTAGTAAACATCAGAACTGGACCACGGAGCAATGCAAGAAGGTGGCCTGGTCTGATGAATCATGTGGATGGCCGGGTGCGTTTGTGTCGCTTACCTGGGGTAGAGATGGCACCAGGATGTACTATGGGAAGAAGACAAGATGGCAGAGGCAGTGTGATTCTTTGGGCAATGTTCTGCTGGGAAACCTCAGGTTTCCCAGCAGAACATTCCCAGCATCCATTCATGTGGATGTTACTTTGTACTACCGACCGAAACATTGTTGCTGACCAAGTACAGCCCTTCATGGAAACGGTATTCCCTGATGGCCTTTTCCAGCAGGATAATGCGCCCTGCCACAATTCAAAAATGGTTGAAGAATAGTTTGAGGAACACAACGACGAGTTTGTGGTGATGACAAATTCTTCACATCTCAATCCAATCCATCTTCTGTGGGATGCGCTGGAAGAACAAGTCCCATCCATTGTATCGGTTTGGGTGTGCATACATTGATATTTCATGTGTGGTATTTGATTTTGGATTTAATCAAATTTATATATTTTTAAATATTTTAAGTGGGTAAGTCTCATTCTGGTGCTCAGATCCATTTGTTTTCTTTCTATATGTATAATACTATTTTTAGTGGGAGCTCCTGCCCTGGTAATTGTAATTTTGGGAAGAGAACCCCCCCCCCCCCCCCCCCCCCTAAAAAAAATATTTTTATTATCATTATTATTAAATGTTATTTTATTTTAATTGGGCTGGTGCTATAAATTAGACAATTGATCTCTTTTCCCCACAGAAATTACGCAGTTAACAAGGAATCCTCTGACTCCTCATGGCCTGGTAAGTATTCATGCCCAAGCCACCGACATACAATTTAATCTACAGTGAGAAAAGAAGAAGCGTACATTTAAAGAATACACCATGTGCCCTCCGGTCTGTGATTCTTGATGCACTGGGAAATAATAATAATAGAACAGATCAGTGGCAGAGCAGATCATTTTTTTGGCTTTTTCTTATCCACCTCCAAAACACGAGAGGAAGACATTCACCTGTCACAGAGGCGTAGAGCTAGGCTTGGTGAGTGTCTTCTTGTCTTGATCCCACCTACCACAGGTAAATCCTCCACCATACAACTCTTCCTCCTGACTGACTGGCTGTTTCCTTTGTACCGCTGTCTTCAATGCTTGCTGGGTCCCCAACCTGCAACTACCCTGTTTCCCCGAAAATAAGACCTACCCCGAAAATAAGACAGTACTGTTTTTGGGAATTGCTAAAATATAAGATCTACCCCGAAAAAAAGACCTAGTTGTGACCATTCTCAGGGCCGGTGGTGGCATAAGGGGGAACTTAAAGAGCCGCGGGAGAGAATCAGCGGTGCCAACAAAGCCAGCGCTAGAGGAAGTGAGGCAGCGGCGGAGGGAGCAGAGCCGCATAAGCCGATGCATCCTCTATAGCGCCGGCTCCTGTCACAGGCGGAGTGATACCAAATACACTCCGCCTGTGAGGAATCGATAGTGAAAGCGCGCTTCGCTCATACTGGCCAGCGATTGGTTAGCAAATTCTCTTGGAAAGGTACGGCATCCCTGATTGCCCTGATCACCATATTTTTGTACAAGAATAAGTGTTGATTGTTGTACATTAAAAAAAAACAAATAAAAATAAGACCTACCCCGAAAATAAGACCTAGTGTGTTTTTTTGAGCCAAAAAAAATATAAGACAGTATCTTATTTTCGGGGAAACACGGTAGTAAGCAGGTCAGAAAATACAGAAACCATTCTGAATCAGCAGAGCTATCTTTATGACAATCCTACTGCAAAATCAACACTTCCTGGAGTATGTGATGGTTCTCATTCATCCAGGTCAATGTATATCTGTAAAAAAAAAAAAATCAAGGCAACTGGACGACATCTCGTCAAGTGGAGGAGACAATGTGGAATCTTTATGGCTAGAACTAGATAGAACGGACCTTAGCCGTAAACTTATTGTGGGTATCTGTTATAAACCTTCAAATATAGGGGAAGAGGAGGAGGCCCATCTACAATCCCAAATAGAAATAGCGGGGAAACAGGGCAATGTTGTGGTAATGGGAGACTTCAAATACCCTAGCATCAACTGGGCTAATGGAACTTTCCAATCGGCAAAGGCGGCCCGTTTTCTTAATATGTTGCGAGACAATTTCATGGATCAGATGGTAGAGGTCCCAACTAGGAAAAATGCAATCCTTGATCTGATCATCAGCAATAATACGGAGTTAATTGAGGATATTATAATCAGGGAGACACTGGGTAATAGTGATCACAAGGTGGCTGCTTTTAATATTGGGTGCAAGAAAGGGAAGGGAGATGGTCGGACGAGAAGCTTAAACTTCAGGAAGGCCAACGTTGATAAACTACGCAATATAGTGGCTGAAATCGAATGGGATAACTTATTTCATAAACTAAACTTTGACCAGAAGTGGGACTGTTTCAAGAACGAATTAAAAAATGCGATTACCAGGTGTATACCGTTGGGTAACAAAAATAAA
This sequence comes from Nanorana parkeri, assembly GCF_000935625.1. NCBI lineage: Eukaryota > Metazoa > Chordata > Amphibia > Anura > Dicroglossidae > Nanorana > Nanorana parkeri. The sequence goes on from NW_017306999.1 coordinate 351,383, forward strand.
AGATCAAAAAAGAAGCCAATATGGCTAAATAAAACAGTAAAACAACACATTAAAGAAAAGAAAGTGGCATTTATTAAGTATAAAACGGAGGGGACAGTATTGGCATTCCAAAACTACAAAGAATGTAATAAAAGATGTAAACTGGCAGTCCGGGCGGCTAAAATTGAATGTGAGAAATACATTGCCGAAGTTAGTAAAAAGAACCCCAAATTTTTTTTTCAATACATAAATAGTAAAAAGGGGGAGAAAGGAACAGATAGGCCCAATAAAGGACAAAAATGGGACGTTACTCACAAACGACAGGGAGAGGGCCGAGGCGCTAAATACTTTCTTCTCGTCGGTATTCACCGAGGAAACAGACGGGTTTAATGTACATGGTAAAACACAAAATTTAACAAGAAATACACCTGAGTGGTTGCCGGAAACTGGGGTACAACAAAGGCTTAAACTACTCAATGCAAATAAAGCATTAGGACCTGATAATCTACATCCCAAGGTACTCAAGGAACTGAACAAGGAGATAACGAGACCATTGTTCCTCATTTTTAAGGAATCCATAATGGCTGGTAGAGTGCCAAGCGACTGGCGAAAGGCTAATGTGGTACCTATATTCAAAATAGGGTCAAAATGCCAACCGGGGAACTATAGACCAGTTAGTCTGACATGCATAGTATGTAAACTATTAGAGGGAATTATTAAGGACTACTTAGGGGAATTCATGAGGGATCATGGCATAATAAGTGATAACCAGCATGGATTTAGGAAGGATCGTTCGTGCCAGACCAACCTGCTAACTTTTTATGAAGAGGTAAGTAGAGATCTGGATGGGTGGAGGCCGGTGGACATAGTATATCTGGACCTTACCAAAGCATTTGATATGGTGCCTCATAAATGCTTGTTATACAAGCTGAGGGCTATGTGCATAGATGAATTAGTGTGCACGTGGATAGAAAACTGGCTAAAGGAACGTGTACAAAGAGTATCAATAAATGGCACCTTTTCAGACTGGGCTGAAGTGATGAGTGGTGTGCCCCAGGGTTCTGTGCTGTGCCCCATGCTTTTTAACCTGTTTATTAATGATATCGGGGGGGTGAGTGAGTAGTCGTGTCTCAGCGTTTGCTGATGATACGAAAATTGGGAGGGTAATAGACACTGATTCAGACATTGTAACATTACAGAAGGACCTGGATAAACTCGGGGAGTGGGCAACAGTATGGCAGATGAAGTTCAATGTCGATAAATGCAAGGTAATGCACTTTGGAGTTAAAAATAGGCAAATGGACTATACACTTATAGGTGTGCCACTAGGGAAGTCGGAAACGGAGAAGGATTTGGGGGTCATTATAGACCGCAAATTGAATAACAGCTCGCAGTGCCAGACTGCTGTAAACAAAGCTAGCAGAGTTCTGTCTTGCATTAAAAAGGGAATGTATTGCAGGGACAAGTCTATAATTTTGCCACTTTATAGATCATTGGTTCGGCCTCATCTGGAGTACGCGGTCCAGTTTTGGTCACCGATACTCAGAAAAGATGTCCTTGAGTTTGAAAAAGTCATTAAGGGGTTCGAGGACCTGAACTATGAAACAAGGTTGTTAAAATTTAAATATGTTCTCTTTGGAGGTTAGGAGATTAAGGGGGGACATGATTTTCTTGTATAAACTGTTCAATGGTGACAGCAACATTATTAACAAACTGTTTACGGTTAGCTCCGTAACAAAGACCAGAGGGCACCACCAAAGATTGGTAGAAAAAAATGTCAACATACAGGGCGCAAGGGATTCTTCACAGTTAGAGCGGTTAGGGTCTGGAACTCGCTGCCGCAGGACGTGATTTCAGCTAAGAGTGTGGAATCAAGCATTACTGCCTTGACTGTGGTAGGTTTATTGTGCACTTTTAATAATGGACAACAATTTGGCTCATTTTATTTTCCAATGGTCTAATATTTTATACTTATTGTATAAAATCGAGGGAATGTTTGCATACTTCAACTAATTGTTTTATGAAACAAAATTTAGAATTTACACATTGGACACGTGGGAACTAATTAACATAATGAATCCCTTTCTTACCAGTTGCAGCACCGATGTAAATCTCAAAGGATTCATTGACTGACTGCCCTCTGAACACTGTATATTAATTGCACGGGGAATTGTCAGGACTCATTGAGATAACTTCCTTTCCCATCGAGAGACATTCCCAAGACTGCTTTTTCAGGTAACACATGACAACTCATAAAGAATGTCAGTACAGACCAGATGCATACGTTTTAATGTACATTAACATGAGCATGCTTTAGGACTTGTTTCCACCAGCCCGCGCGTCTACCGCAATGCCCTGTGCCCAGAACGCAAGGGATCGCATACATAAAGTCTCCTTGCGTTCTGGGACGGGAGGGAGCGTGGCAGTGCCATTTAAGTCAATGGCACTGCAGACACACCCTCCAACCGCATTGTGATCGGCCGAAGAGGACCGTGTGGTAATAAAATGCTCTGCGTTGCAGTGCGGTGCTATCGCAAAAAATCATGCATGCACTATTTTTTGTGATCGCACTGCACTGGAACGTAGGGCAGTTTATTACCACGCAAAGGAGACTTTATGTATGCGGTCTCTTGCATTCCGGGCATGGGACATTGCGGTAGACACGCGAGCTGGTGGAAACAAGCCCTTAGATTAATTTAGGAAGCAGTGTTAGGGATTTCATGCATGGTGCATATACAGTAAACCCTATATCTATTTTATTAGCTAGCATTCTGCCTCACTGTGTACAGTTTTCGTATGCAAATTATTTTTAGTGAATCTGTTGCAAAGTTTCATACCTGGATATCCTGCCAGGAGAAGCACTTCGTGTTGAAGGCAGACAACTCTAAGCTGATGCAATGCAATTCTCAGCAGTGTTGTCAGCCTGCCGTATGTGCTCATTCAGTTGGCTGTTGGACTGTCTGTGAGGTCTATCAGATAGGCAGCCCAACTGCCAACTGTAGAAGCTCTGCAGGCTGACAGCGCTGCTGCTAATTGCGAGGCAGTGGCTTAGGGTTGTCAGCCATTGACAGGAAGTGCTGTTACTGGCAGCCTATCTGGGCAATTAACTTGGCAACAAATTCACAAAAAAATATTTGCTTAGTGAAGCATATTTGCAGGCATACTGAAAAATAAATGTAGGGCTTACATACAGTTAAACTGAAAATGAAAGCTAAAAAAAGAAATAGGCAGAGTTTTCCCCAATGCATCCCGCAGGAAGGTGCTGGTGTGAACATAGCCCACTGATATCAATGGACTTTCACATGTACACACAGTTGGTTTACCATAACAAATACAGCAAAACGTGTGATAATGCATGTAGCACCCCCTTACTGCCTGGAGGTGGGTCAGGGACCCCCAGAGGTCAGGTGGGCTGACACTTCACCTCAGTGTGGAATCCTTGACTTATAGTTATGATGTGGACAGATGGGCACCAGTCACTTTTGAACAGTTAATAGAGTATATTTGGTCAATAAATTCTAGAAAAAGAATTAGAGCACAGCATAGTATTCTGATACCTGCCGGTGGCCATCTTGGTGATGGAAGCCGACAGAGAGAGGAGGGGACAGTCACCCGGCGGAGACTGTGAGTAATTTTGGTGTCACCCCTCCAATGGTGTCACCCGGGTGCGGGCCGCACCCCCCGCACCCTCCTTGTGACGTCACTGAGGATGGCTACAGCCTATAAGAACCAAGTATAGAGTCACTTAGAGTCATTTAGAGCAGTGGTTCTCAACTTGTGTAACCTCAGATCATTAAGTGGTGACCCAAGTCGCAGTGCAATGGAACGCACGGCATTGTGGTACCGTGCGTTGCGGGGTGGGCGATTGAACTGTGGTCGTGAGGTGTGTTTGGGGTGCCATTATGAGAACTGGAGTGGATCTTCAGCCGGGGTTCCAGTGCTGGGCTGCTGTGCTGTGACGGAGCTCCATCCATACATGCGTTGCTTGTACAACTCCCATGCGCGCCCCGTAGAGGTGTCGGGAGCCAGGATCTGACGTCACTCGGGTCCAGGCACCTCCTAGAGGGCACGTGAGGGAGCTGTAAGCAATGCACGTATGGATGGAGCTCCCTTGTGGCCCTAGCTCCAGCCCGCCCCACCTCAAGCTCACACTCAATGCCAGGCAGCATATTCTGAATGGCTGCTCTGCATGAGAACTGACATTGCTGCGCTAGGAGGAGGCTAAGAGACTCTCACCTAGAGAAGTGGAAGGTACACTGGCGACCCACTGAACACAGAGTCGCGACCCACTTTTGGGTCACTACCCACCAGTTGAGAACCAAGGATTTAGAGTCACTCCTGCTCAGGGCAGGGTGGCTACATGCCATTGATGTGAATTATCCTTTATTGGTTGTGGACATCAGACCTAACTATGCTGTCTGGCTATTGTAGAATTTCTGAAAAAAAGAATTTGTCTTTTTTTATGCAATGGCACAAAGGTAGTTTATATTTTGAAAGTAAACTGACTCATGTGTCCACGTACCAAGGTTAGAAAACATCTTCAACGTGTAATGAACTCAGTACCAAAAGCTGCATCGTGGGCAAGCCGTTTTTAAACCGGTGAAACATTTGAGAGTTTATTCAGTTAAAAACAAAAGTCTCCAGGGATGCACTGATACCGGAGGTCCTGTCACGGCTCTCTGCCGCGACAGGGAGGCGCTGGATTCCCCCCTCCCCGCTCCGATCCTCCAGCGCTGACTGGCGGAACAGACCGGGGAGGGGGCGGGTACATCTGGCTCTGCCTCTAGATAGGCAGAGCCAGCTGTCAGTCACGCAGCTGGGCAGATCCCGGCACAATTGTCGGGATCCGCTTCAGCTGCGGCGTCTCAGTATACCGCAAGCTACAGCTCAAAGTATACTGAGCCTAGGGTGACGGGAGGACGCTAGTTTGTGTCCTCCCGTTACCCTAAGGAGAACTATGGGGAAAAGCCTTAACCCCTAGTTCTCCTTTAAAGTGCATGTGACATTTTTTTCTAAAACAATGCAGACTAATGATTTTAGGACAGTGGTGGAGCAACAGGGCCCAGTCAAAGCTGCAACCGCTGCGACCCTACCAGTTCTGCCACTGACTCCAAGCTGTAGTGGGACTACTAATCTCAGCAATACATTATACAGCAATGCATGAAGGCTTTGGCTATAGAGGACTAAAAGTCCCAGCAATCCATTATACAGTAATACCACCAGCGATAGAAGACTACAAATCTCAGCAATCCATTATACAGCAATGCAAAGTTAAATCAGCTATAGAGGATTATAAATCCCAGCAAAATATATTATACAGCTATGCAGAATAATATGAAGCTACATATTCTGTGTTGCCCACCAGGGATGTGCGGCATATCAGAAGGTTGCCCAGGGGCTCACCAGGGCAGTGCAGGATCTCACCAGGGCTGTAATGGGGTCTCAGGAGGCTGTGCAGGGTCTGACCAGGGCTTTGTGCGGTCTCACGAGGTTGTGGTGGGTCTCACCAGGGCTGTACGGGTCTCACCAGGGCTGTGCAGGGGCTCACCAGGGCTATGCAGGGTCTCAGGAGGATGTTCAGGGTCTCACCAGGGCTGTGCAGGGTTTCCCCAGAGCTGTGTAGGTAATGACATAATGTGTGTGTGTGTGTGTGAGATGATGTCCCAGCGGATGACACCAAGCCGGGGGATGCCTCTGAGCCCCACTGCAAAGGTTAATAAAGTTTTACCTGGAGTTCTGCTTTATTGTATATTGGGCATGTCAGGAAATTATTGGATGCAGACTTGTAAAGTTACTGAAAGTTCCACTTTAATAAACTGAAAAATAAGTTTTCTCTAAAGGAATCTAGGAATCCTCTCATTGAGAATGCTCCTGATAGGCGTAGAGCCGTAAAGTACTTGAGTTGTCGTTGTAGAGCTGACTTCACATCCTTGTTTTTCAAGCTGTAAATGAGGGGATTCAGCATGGGAACCACAGCTGTGTTGAACAAAGACAAAAGTTTACCAAACTTAAGGGTGCCACTCGGTGTAAAATATTGACAGACAAGGATCGCGTAGTGAAGTGTCACAACTGTTACGTGCGACGAGCATGTGTAGAAAGCTTTAGATCTTCCCGTACTAGACTTAATTCTCATGATGGTGGCAATGATGAACACATAGGAGATGAAGGTGAGCAGAAAAGGGATGAAGGTGCAAAGCAGGAGCCCCTGTGTGAAAATCAGCAGTTCCAAAGTGGAGGTGTCACTGCATGAAAGACTTAATAGGGGCATAATGTCACAGAAAAAGTGATTAATGATATTGGAAGTGTAGCAAGAGAATTGTGACAGCAATATCATTGCAGGAAGAATCTGTAGAAAACTAAATGACCAGCAAAATATGGCCAAACCAACACAGACGCTACGTCTCATGACAGTTGAATATTGCAATGGGTTGCAGATGGCAGCATAACGGTCATAGCTCATGGCTGTAAGCAATATCAACTCATTGCCAGAGAGCCATGAGAAGATATATACCTGTTCCATGCAGTCAGTGAAGGATACTATATTATAGCCTGTTTCAAAAGTAATGAGGACCTTGTGTAGGGTGACTGTGACAGAAGATATGTCAAGTATGGACAGGTTGGCCAGGAAGAAGTACATGGGGGTGTGGAGCTTAGAATCCAGGCAAACCAATAGAAGGATGGTCAAGTTACTACCAAGAGTGATGAGGTAGATGAAAAGAACCAGGAGGAAGATTGGAACTTGGAGTTTGGAGACATCTGAAATACCTTTAAGGATGAAATAGGCCACCAATGTCTTGTTTTCATGCATGCTTTGCTCTGTCAATTAAAAGTAAACTAAACAATAGGATTCTTCCAGTAGAGTATTTACATATGCTAAGGTAAAAAACAGGGAAGACTCTTTGCTTTAATGAGGACCTGAACTCTGGAAGCTGTGCCCAATGGAAGAAAAGCCGAGGATAAAGGACTAGTCACCAGGATTGCCTGTGGTCTCCCTGCAGCTGATCTTTTCCCTATTACTGACTAATCATGTCTTGTTTTGCACTGTAGGCTCAATTCACAAAGGTTAACACATGGATAAGGATGTTTATTTATAACCAGGTGACTGTGATCTTTAAATAATATTAGCTGGCCCTTTTTTGATAATAAGGTTCCTTATCCGGGTCTTTTAGCTTTGTGAATTGAGCCTTGTGTCTCTATGCAGAGGCTGCCATCTTGGTAGAGGAAGAACTTTTCTGTCTCATGTCATTGCCCCCTGATGATTGATAACTGATAGAGGAATAATCAAGCAGCAGCAGGGAAGGTTCAGAAAACACAGCTCCACACGATGATTGTAGTAGAAGCAGGGAGATCCTTGCGCGGCAGTTCGTCAGGTACAGCTTCCTCTTCAGCAAAGAAAAAAGTCAGCTTCTCAGACACATTTAACGTTTCTAGATGTTCCCATAGCAAATCTTCACTTTTTTACTTCAGTGCCGCTGTGGGAGACAGCATCAATCTTGACGAAGCAAGGTCGGGCCCGGAGAGGTAAGAACAAAAGTTTATTGTTCCAAATATGGCAGTCCAGGAACATATGTGTAATTTCAATTTATTTAATTCAGCAACATTCAATAACATAACATTCACAATGCTCATTAGGGCACCAACAAAAGAGAAATGTCCTTGCTGCCTAATGTCCTATTACTAGAAGAAGGGAGTATACCAAATTTAATTCATTTCATATACATCAAAAGAAAATGTGTGCAAGGTCTACAGTTCATTTTCTTTAGAAAGCAGCCACAACCTAGGTAGAAAAGTCAGTCCCCTGCCAGCATGCGGCAGAGAAGGATCCTTGCTCTCTGCGTGGAAGTAGAGGTCTGAAATACAAAATAGTAATACCTAATACATACATAAAGATAATCCTAGTCATATACTGTATATGATATTGTCCTAAGTGCTTTTATAAAACAAAAGTTGTATTAAAGTATTCTATTAGTCAAATGATGTTTTGGTGGGCAGATGTTACTTGGTACAATTTTTGGTTCCTGCTGCCGGTAGTGCCCTACCATAATACACATATATATATATATATATATATACACATTATATTGCCAAAAGTATTGGGACGCCGGCCTTTACACGCACATGAACTTTAATGGCATCCCAGTCTTAGCCCGTAGGGTTCAATATTGAGTTGGCCAGCACTTCAACTCTTCTGGTAAGCCGTCCACAAGGCTTAGGAGTGTGTCTATGGGAATGTTGGACCATTTGTGAGGTCAGGTACTGATGTTGGAGGAGAAGGCCGGGCTCGCAGTCTCCGCTCTAATTCATCCCAAAGGTGTTCTATCAGGTTGAGGTCAGGACTCTGTGCAGGCCAGTCAAGTTCCTCCACCCCAAACCCCCCCATCCGTGTCTTTATGGACCTTGCTTTGTCCACTGGTGCGCAGTCACGTTGGAACAGGAAGGAGCCATCCCCAAACTGTTCCCACAAAGTTGGGAGCATGAAATTGTCCAAAATGTCTTGGTATGCTGATGCCTTAAGAGTTCCCTTCACTGGAACTAAGGGGCGGAGCCCAACCCCTGAAAAACAAACCACGCTTTGCATTGCACTCTGTGATGTAAGGCTTGGATGCAGCTGCTCGGCCATGGAAACCCATTCCATGAAGCTCTCTACGCACGCATGCCGAGGTGCCTCATCCTATACACCGGGGGCCATGGAGGTGATTGGAACACCTGAAGCCAATGATTTGGAGGGGGTGTCCCAATACTTTTGGCAATATAGTGTAAATATATATATGTATACTGTAAATGTACGTATTTTTCAATTGTTTATCATATACTAAAAGATTCTTAATTACAGCGGATATAAAAAGTCTACACACCCCTGTTCAAACACCAAGTTTTTGAAATGTAACAAAATCAGACAAAGATAAATCACTTTTTGCACATTTTTCTTCAGCTGGAACTGCGGCTTTAGTAAAGGTGGGGGGACAACTTATGAACAGTTCCAAATATCAGTGAATTCTGGCCCAAAACCTTCAAGCCTCTGCTAAAAAGCTGAAAATGAAGAGGAATTTCACCTTCAGGACAACAACAACCCAAAGCATACCTCCAAATCAACAAAAGGATGGCTTCACCAGAAGAAGATCAAAGTTTTGAAATGGCCCAGCCAGAGCCCAGACCTGAATCTAATTGAAAATCTGTGGGGTGAACTGAAGAGGGTGGTGCACAGGAGATGCCCTCGCAATCTGACAGATTTGGAGTGCTTTTGCAAGAAAGAGTGGAAACAGATTCCCAAGGCAAGATGTTCCATGGTGATAGACTCCTACCCCCAAAAGACTGAATCCGGTCATAAAATCAAAAGGTGCATCAATAAAGTATTAGTTAAAGGGTGTGCATATTTATGCAACCATGTTATTGTTAGTTTTTTATTTTTATCCCCCTCCCCCTTTAAATATTTCAGTTTGTTTTTAATTTAATTGCACAGATTCGGTCACATTATAGGTGGAAAAAATTCTGAAGTGATTTATCTTTGTTTTTTTTTTTTACATCTCAAAAACCTGGTATTTTTACAGGGGTGTGTAGACTTTTTCTATCCACTGTATAGTCTAATAATTGAAATCGTCTACTCACACCAAAAAGATCCTTTGTTGACCTAGCCTGTCAATTTTCAAGTCAATGTCATAGGTGGTAGTGCATACATTTTGTTGCATCCAAAATGAGAAGACAACGGGGAACCATAAAACCTATACAGTCTGTTAACACTTTGAACTTTATATTTCTCAAGAGTTTATTGCCCGCGCATGTCCCGGCATCCAGACATCATCAATATTTATTGAAGACACCAAAACCTTTAACTTCAGATAAAAACGTGTTTCACTGTGTGGGAAGTTTGAAAACACCAAACTGAAATGGGAATATTCTTTAGCGGAGAACGTGCGACCAAAAGGAATTAGGAAAAAAATTATATCATCAAAATGAATTCATGAAGAAAGCGAATGACTCCATCCAGAGAGCTTCCTACCAAGTGTACTTAAGATTCGAAGGATGAATACATTGTAACATTGATTGTTGTCATATCGCGTGCTATATTTTATGGAGTATATCCCTGTGGCGGTGTGATGCCGGTTTTCCCTAGTCGGGCTTCTTTGCCGTAAATAAGGGCTCTATAACCTCCTGACAATCCCCGATAACAAGGTCTCAATGGACCAGACTCTCTGAAGACTTTTCAAAGCTAGCAATTATTTAAAGAGTAATATCTCAAAAAACAATCAATGTTTATACTGAACACCCTTAGCGGCAGTTCTGTACGCCAGACGGTGTAGAGTAAATGATGTCCACCACGAAAGTGGAATCAAAGAGTTGCTAATCGCCGCTTACAAATATCAAACTTGAAAAGGATTGTATTGTGGTTTTCTTGGGATTTTTTTAATGGTCAAAACTAGAGGTGCAACGAAATGGAAATTTTAAAACCAAGACGAAACCAAAATAAATAAAAAATTGTCAGGCCAAAACCTTTTTTCACATTTTTTTTATATTTTATTTATTTTTTATTTTTTTTATAAACTTTAATTTTTTTTATATTTATTTGTATACGATTGCACTCATCTCCTTCCTGACAGCTGTCACAGGAGGCTGAGCAAGCGATGCGGGGAGGAGAGCTCAGCCTCCTGTGACAGCGCTGTCTGTCTCCGCCCACACACCGCTCTGCTGGACTGTGATAGGAGGCTGAGGGGTGAGGGAGGAGGGACGCCGGCCGCTCACAGCGCTCTCCTCCCGCAGCGCTCGGCAGGCTGTCACTTTCTCTCCTCCCCCCTGGGACACAGAGCAGCGCCCAGCGGGGAGAAAAGAAAGCAGGGATGTGCGGATCTATCGGCAGAAAAATTGCACTTTCAGCATTACGCCAAAAAGTGCCATTTTCGCCCGATATGTTTCGGCGGCCGATATATCGGTGCATTCCTAGTCAAAACTAAAAATAATAATTTTTTAAAATAGTGCATATTAAAATATGGTGTTTTTTTAGCCAGCAGATGAAGGTTCAGCTAATTATCATATATTTTCCTCTATCTCTTTACAGCCTGTGGTAAATTACCTATGGGGTACAGAACTTAATATGTCAAGGAAATTATCTAGATGACCCCTCACAGGCACTCATTCCTTAAAGGACAGGTCCATCTGAGGTTTCACTCAGAAAATTCCTGTTGCAAGGCTTCTGTTCTGTGTTCCCTTTTAGCTAACCCATGATGCTCTGTGAATCTTTTGTGTTACATCAGACGGCAGGGAGATCTGTGAGGAGAGTGGTAGGAAACATTATAACAAGTTCTTTTGACTTACTTGTCTTTAAAGTGACACTAAACTCCGGAGTTAATCCTTAAAAATACATTTTTTACATTTGCTGGGGGGGCATTTTTCTTTTACATAAAATTATTGTTTTTCCACTTCCTGGTCCTCTTGGGCATTAGTGATGTTATTTGCCCAAGTGTTGCATCCTGGGAAGGTTAGATCAGCAGAACATTGCTGGAAAATCTCATCTGTAATCTCAGGAGATCTCAGGGAAAGGCATTTTCCTCCCCTGAGATGATGTGCGTGGTCACATGTCCTAGTCACATGTGCCAGAGTTCCAGGAAGTAAAGGGAGATGGACTAATCTGCCCGTAGTAAAAAATGGCCGCTGTGAGAAGAAGGGGGAGGAAAAGAAAAATAAGATATGCAAAGAATAAAAAGTCGGCAATTATCTAGAAGTATCTGTGTGTAGATTGTCATTACTAAAATCTTTTATTTTACTTCTGGATAGAGTGGGGACATTGTTAGACTCTGTGTCAGGCGTTTATTGCTGTCGGTGTCCCCATTGAGAAGATTCACCTCTCTATATGTACTGGTAATTATTGTCATCTAGAATCAAAGTGAGGGGAAATCCAAAATGTTAGAGCCCTCCACAGAGCAGAAGGTAAGAAGATCTTCCAATGAGGACACCTGTACTGGGGACACCTATCTGAGAGGGGAATTCCCCTCTTAGAGATTTCCTCTCACTTCTTGTTGCACCTCTGAGACAGGAAGTGAATGGTAATTTCACCAATGGTACACAGACAGCAAATAAGCAGGAAGGGATTTTAATCCTTCCCTAGTCTATCCCAAACAAAAAAAAGTTTGAGCTTACAAAACACTTTAATGGGCAGTCAACATGGACATTCAGACTGAGCAAAGTGGACACTTAAGGGTGTATTTAAAAACAGTTTGCAAAGCGAACAACTCTGTGAATGTCTACATTGTAGATTTCCAGTTCATTATGGCCACTAGATGGAGCCGAGGAGCAAGGAAATGTCCTATGCTCCTCAGCTCCATCTAGTGGCCATAATGTGCTGCACATCTAAAAGTTAGACATCCACAGAACTGTCCATTCTGCCAAACTTTTTATAAATAAACCCCTAAATGTTGTCATGGTTCAGTTCAAAATTACAGCAAAGCCAAAAACATATAAATTGTTGGAACTTCTTGCACAGCCTCACAGAGAAACACAAGCACACAGTCTGATATGCTGCACATGGCTTGAAAATAGGAAGGCAGCCACAGCTTTTTTTTCTACCTTATTCAATACAACAGAGTATATACCATGTGAAATAGATATATAACAGAACTTATAAACACACTGCCAACTAGTGACCGAAATTGTATACTGCAGGAGTTATTGCTATAGATACAATAATGTGTATTCTAACATCAAAAACATAAAATAAAAATGTATTGTATTTCAGCGAACCAGTCCTTAGATTGGATGGTAGCGTATACTTTCTTTTTTTCAGGCTAAGAACAGAAAATACCTGTTGCTATTGGCACACATGCGATATCATGTCACCAATCAAGACTGAGGCCAAGTACAACAGCTCTATGATAGAGGAACCCCGAGTCAAAAGACTCCATGCACAAAGCCTAATGAGCCTCACAGTCCACATCCATCAGTATTGATCATCAATAATTTGCACCCTGGACTGGGGTGTTTTCCGTTGTGTTTCCTACTTAGGGAGACTATTTTTCCTCTGATTTGTTTCTCATTAGCATAGATTTGGGGGTGTTTATTTGCGTATTCATTGCAGGAACTTACCCATGTTTTTCCAGGGATATTCCGTAAGATTGTTGTAGAAGGAGGAAAACATATAAAATGTTGGAACTTCTTGCACAGCCTCACAGAGAAACACAAGCACACAGTCTGATATGCATGCTGCTCATGGCTTGAAAATAGGAAGCATTCTTATCTTTCTTTCACAGTACCTTCTGTAATCTTCTAATCCCCCTCCCCCAATGTAATGTTGATGAATAGAGAAAGATCCATTTGTATATGGTATTTGTATATATGTATATGGTAATGAGAACCTTCACAGACATCCATTTGTAGTTCACATCAGGAAAGCAGCCTAAGGTTACAACCATGGTTCCTTCCTTTGATACTGTGGAGGAGTGAGCGTAGCTACCCGAGAAGGTGTGTTATTCGCACGATTACCGGGTGAAAATAAAGGGGAAAAAAGCCTTAAAGAGGAAACTAATGCAGTCACCACATCTAGGGACTGATAAGCTGCTATGTATTAATTTTTGTTTTTTGGGGTTGGATATACTTTAAAGGAGAACTATGGGGTTAGAGCTTTTCCCCATAGTTTTCCTTAGGATAACGGGAGGACACAAACTAGCGTCCTCCCGTCACCCTAAGCTCAGGGAATCCAGCCCCAGTGTTATCTGCATCCACTAATTATGTACCTCTGGAGTTACGTATTGTAAATTGTTACATTTTGTAAATTGTGAAGTATACTATTAATAATATTGAGGGTTGAGAAAATGTTCTTGTTTCATTTACAAAAGCTCTTGTTTGAAATGGAGAAAGATTTGGGGGTCACTGTAGACCATAAACTCAATAATAGATTACAGTGCCAGGTTGCAGTAAGCAAAGCTAGTAGAGTCCTGTCCTGCATCAAGAAGGGAATGTTTTGCAGGGATAAGTCTATAATTTTGCCACTTTACACATCACTGGTTCGGCCTCACCTGGAGTATGCGGTGCAGTTTTGGGCACCGGTACACAGAGGGGATGTCCTTGAACTGGAGAAAGTCCAGCGAAGGGCGACCAAACTCATCAAAGGGATGGAGGACCAGAGCTATGAGACACGGTTACTAAATTTAAATATGTTCACGCTGGAACTAAGGAGATTAAGGGGGGACATGATTTTCATGTACAAAATGTTCCATAGTCATAGCAACATTAGCAACAAACTCTTTACGATTAATTCCGTAACAAAGACTAGAGGACACCACCTGAAACTGGTAGAAAAAAAATTCAAACACAAGGGGCGAAGGGGATTCTTCTCAGTTCGCGCGGTTAGGGTCTGGAACTCACTGCCACAAGCAGTGATTTCAGCTAATAGTCTGGAATCATTCAAGAGGCTTTTGGACGATTTCCTGAGAAACGGTAATATACAGGGGTACAAGTACTCCTAAAAACGAGATGACTCGGGGATCTTTACACACACACACACACACAATAGGTTGGACTTGATGGACATGTGTCTTTATTCAACCTCAAATACTATGTAACAATACTTAATTTTTTTAGGTGGTAAATCAAGAACTGAGCAATCTTGGCCAATGTGACCAATCTCTGGGACAGTGGCCGATCTCTAGGACAATGGACAATCTCTTCAAAACCTGGTCATAAAATACTTGAGTTTTCGCCGTAGAGCCAACTTCACATCTTTATTTTTCAGGCTGTAAATGAAAGGATTCAGCATAGGAATCAAAGCTGTGTTGAGCAAAGACAAAAATTTACCAAACTTAATGGTTCCCACTGGGGTCAAGTATTGGCAAACAAGACTAGCATAGTTAAGAGTAACAACTGCTATGTGCGAGGAGCATGTGTAGAAAGCTTTAGATCTTCCTGTACTAGACCTAATTCTTAATATGGTAACAATTATGAAGGCGTAGGAGATGAAGGTGAGGAGAAAAGGGGTGAAGGCTGAAAGTAATGCTCCCTGTGTAAACACTAACAGTTCCAAAATGGAGGTGTCATCGCAGGAAATCTTCACCAGACCTATCATGTCACAGAAGAAGTGGTTCATTTCGTTGGTGGCATAGCAAGAGAATCTTGACAATATAACCATCGCAGGCAGAATTTGTAGAAGACTAAACGACCAGCAGAATAGGGCCAAGCCAACGCAGACTTTACCATTCATGACCGTTGAGTAATGTAATGGTTTGCAAATGGCAACATAGCGATCGTAGCTCATGATAGCAAGCAATACCAACTCATTGCCGCACAACCATGAGAAGAAATATACCTGCGCCATGCAGTCAGTAAAAGATACTACATTACTCCCACTGACAAAAATAACCAGGACCCTATGTAGTGTTACTGTAGTAGAAGAAATGTTGACAATGGACAGATTACACAAGAAGAAATACATGGGAGTGTGGAGCTGATAATCCAGGCAAACCAGTAGAAGAATGGTCATGTTTCCACCAAGAGAGATGAGATAAACGAGAAGAACCAGGAAAAAAATTGGAACCTGTAAAAGGGGGATTTCCGAAAGTCCTTTAAGAATGAAGAAGGTCGTCATTGTCTCGTTTTTCTCATTCATGTTTAATGCTATGAATTTAACTGAGCAGCCCTCACTATACCAATGCCAAACTACCAGTCATAGGGGGCACAGCACCTCCTACAGACAAGCCTGTAAGTCCATAAGTGGGAAACCTCCAACTGCCCTCACAATGATATTATAGCACACTTGCAGACTAGGGTATAAAGTTGGATGAACCCTCTCATTCGTTATTTACCTAATCCAACCCCATGCCTACTTTTCCCTGTAGTCAAGTCCAATGACTACATATATTAACATCAAAGAAAAAGAAGATTTGATCTCTGATTCCTTATTACATGTGATGCAACATTCCGGGATATAACTTTCATCATCCACAACTGTCCATTGACTGACCTCCGGAGAGCATTTGTTTACCCAACACTCTAGCTCCTCAACCCGTACACCATTTTGCTAATATTGTCATAGCAACGTGCATGCTTAATGTAGTGTCTGGCCTTGATGGATGGACTTAATGTAGTGTCTGGCCTTGATGGATGGACTTAATGTAGTGTCTGGCCTTGATGGATGGACTTCATTGGGGGTCTGGGCTTCAGGG
>NW_017306999.1:369032-377521 GCF_000935625.1 Nanorana parkeri
ACCAAACTCATCAAAGGGATGGAGGACCAGAGCTATGAGACACGGTTACTAAATTTAAATATGTTCACGCTGGAACTAAGGAGATTAAGGGGGGACATGATTTTCATGTACAAAATGTTCCATAGTCATAGCAACATTAGCAACAAACTCTTTACGATTAATTCCGTAACAAAGACTAGAGGCCACCACCTGAAACTGGTAGAAAAAAAATTCAAACACAAGGGGCGGAGGGGGTTCTTCTCAGTTCGCGCGGTTAGGGTCTGGAACTCACTGCCACAAGCAGTGATTTCAGCTAATAGTCTGGAATCATTCAAGAGGCTTTTGGACGATTTCCTGAGAAACGGTAATATACAGGGGTACAAGTACTCCTAAAAACGAGATGACTCGGGGATCTATACACACACACACACACAATAGGTTGGACTTGATGGACATGTGTCTTTATTCAACCTCAAATACTATGTAACAATACTTAATTTTTTTAGGTGGTAAATCAAGAACTGAGCAATCTTGGCCAATGTGACCAATCTCTGGGACAGTGGCCGATCTCTAGGACAATGGACAATCTCTTCAAAACCTGGTCATAAAATACTTGAGTTTTCGCCGTAGAGCCAACTTCACATCTTTATTTTTCAGGCTGTAAATGAAAGGATTCAGCATAGGAATCAAAGCTGTGTTGAGCAAAGACAAAAATTTACCAAACTTAATGGTTCCCACTGGGGTCAAGTATTGGCAAACAAGACTAGCATAGTTAAGAGTAACAACTGCTATGTGCGAGGAGCATGTGTAGAAAGCTTTAGATCTTCCTGTACTAGACCTAATTCTTAATATGGTAACAATTATGAAGGCGTAGGAGATGAAGGTGAGGAGAAAAGGGGTGAAGGCTGAAAGTAATGCTCCCTGTGTAAACACTAACAGTTCCAAAATGGAGGTGTCATCGCAGGAAATCTTCACCAGACCTATCATGTCACAGAAGAAGTGGTTCATTTCGTTGGTGGCATAGCAAGAGAATCTTGACAATATAACCATCGCAGGCAGAATTTGTAGAAGACTAAACGACCAGCAGAATAGGGCCAAGCCAACGCAGACTTTACCATTCATGACCGTTGAGTAATGTAATGGTTTGCAAATGGCAACATAGCGATCGTAGCTCATGATAGCAAGCAATACCAACTCATTGCCGCACAACCATGAGAAGAAATATACCTGCGCCATGCAGTCAGTAAAAGATACTACATTACTCCCACTGACAAAAATAACCAGGACCCTATGTAGTGTTACTGTAGTAGAAGAAATGTTGACAATGGACAGATTACACAAGAAGAAATACATGGGAGTGTGGAGCTGATAATCCAGGCAAACCAGTAGAAGAATGGTCATGTTTCCACCAAGAGAGATGAGATAAACGAGAAGAACCAGGAAAAAAATTGGAACCTGTAAAAGGGGGATTTCCGAAAGTCCTTTAAGAATGAAGAAGGTCGTCATTGTCTCGTTTTTCTCATTCATGTTTAATGCTATGAATTTAACTGAGCAGCCCTCACTATACCAATGCCAAACTACCAGTCATAGGGGGCACAGCACCTCCTACAGACAAGCCTGTAAGTCCATAAGTGGGAAACCTCCAACTGCCCTCACAATGATATTATAGCACACTTGCAGACTAGGGTATAAAGTTGGATGAACCCTCTCATTCGTTATTTACCTAATCCAACCCCATGCCTACTTTTCCCTGTAGTCAAGTCCAATGACTACATATATTAACATCAAAGAAAAAGAAGATTTGATCTCTGATTCCTTATTACATGTGATGCAACATTCCGGGATATAACTTTCATCATCCACAACTGTCCATTGACTGACCTCCGGAGAGCATTTGTTTACCCAACACTCTAGCTCCTCAACCCGTACACCATTTTGCTAATATTGTCATAGCAACGTGCATGCTTAATGTAGTGTCTGGCCTTGATGGATGGACTTAATGTAGTGTCTGGCCTTGATGGATGGACTTAATGTAGTGTCTGGCCTTGATGGATGGACTTCATGTAGTGTCTGGGCTTGATGGATGGACTTCATGTAGTGTCTGGGCTTGATGAATGGACTTAATGTAGTGTCTGGGCTTGATGAATGGACTTAATGTAGTGTCTGGCCTTGATGGATGGACTTAATGTAGTGTCTGGCCTTGATGGATGGACTTCATATAGTGTCTGGGCTTGATGGATGGACTTCATGTAGTGTCTGGGCTTGATGAATGGACTTAATGTAGTGTCTGGGCTTGATGAATGGACTTAATGTAGTGTCTGGCCTTGATGGATGGACTTAATGTAGTGTCTGGCCTTGATGGATGGACTTCATATAGTGTCTGGGCTTGATGGATGGACTTCATGTAGTGTCTGGGCTTGATGAATGGACTTAATGTAGTGTCTGGGCTTGATGAATGGACTTAATGTAGTGTCTGGCCTTGATGGATGGACTTAATGTAGTGTCTGGCCTTGATGGATGGACTTCATGTAGTGTCTGGGCTTGATGAATGGACTTAATGTAGTGTCTGGACTTGATGGATGGACTTCATGTAGTGTCTGGGCTTGATGGATGGACTTCATGTAGTGTCTGGGCTTGATAGATGGACTTCATGTAGTGTCTGGGCTTGATGGATGGACTTAATGTTGTGTCTGGGCTTGATGGATGGACTTAATGTTGTGTCTGGGCTTGATGGATGGACTTAATGTTGTGTCTGGGCTTGAAGATGATGGGACGCAATGTAATATATCTGGCCTGTTAGCTTGAAATAACCTTTTTGAGCACAGTTCATTGTCAGCGCTATTCCTGATATCTTGATATTGCTTTTCTGTAGGGAAGGTACAAAAACTGTTCACATTAGATTAAAAAAAAAGTACTGTAGTGTGTAAAGTGCAAAATTCTAAACCAGAAAATAAAATGTTCTTCTTGGAGGACCAGTGGCCAAGTGAAACTCGAAAGCAAATGATTTCATAAACCTTGATCTTCTTGAGAAAGGGAACAATGACATTAACTGGAGTTCCATGAACGTTTCACAATTGTAATTGTAACTTGTGATTGAGATCCTCTAACGTTGGTTATCATTGAATCTATAATGTTTTATGTTGTAGCGTTAACCCTTAGCCAATGTGTGATTGCAGCTCTGAGCATTTACAGGTCCTTAAATTTAATTGAGCATTTTATAATGTGATAGCAAATCTTCAGGGGACTGAACTCTCTAAAGGCCAGCCATTAATTGCTAGTAATTATTAGCAACATTTAATTCCTAAAATCCCAGTGGTCATTATGTGAGCTGCACATCCTCAGTGGTAACGCTGTTCACAATACATAACAAATTATGATCAAAATATTTCTCAATACTAGACATGTGCGATTCATTTAGTTCCGCATGAAAATCCGGACAACTTTTAAGAAATTTGGACACATCGGAATATCCGAATTCCAATGCATCCAAATGTGCCCGAATCCAAATTTCCGTTTCCCAATTTCGGATCCCAAAAACTAAACTGAATGGGACATGTGACTTTTCTGGAAAATCAGATGTTTTTTTTGGTTTAATGCCTCCGAATGGGTCTGAACACGAATTTTCGTTATGACAACATGGGAGCCATATACAGTTTATACATATAATACTAAAGCTGAGGCTCCCAGACCCCAATGGCATTCAGGATCCGAATTTCCAAATTGCATTCGAGAGCTCCTGAATGCCATTCGGGTCTGGGAGCCATATGCATATATTTCTAAAGCTGAGGCTCTCAGACCCCAATGGCATTCAGGAGCTCCCAAATGTAATTTGGAAATCTAGGGTCTGGCAGATTCAGCTTTAGTATTAGTATCTGTAGATGGTTTTCTGTGATATTTGCATCGAATATTCGTAAACTCATTCGAAACTAAAGAAAAAATTCGGATTTCGTCTGAATCTGAAACCCGAACCGAATTGAATTTCAGATCTGAATCCTGAAAAAACGAAATATCCGAACCAAACTGGATTTTTCCGCAGCTTACATGTCTAAAGAATACTATGTAAGTCCCACGAAATAATGAAAATTTAGGCTCACCTGATAAACCGCTGTATTTGTCTTTAAGAAAGCTAAACACTGATTGCTTAACCCCTCCCATTTGTTATCCTCTACCAGTATGCTTGGGTTCGATTCACAGGTGGGTTCGGCAACACATCAAAACATTTGCAATCTGTTAACTTTAATGTGGACCCCTTATATCTCAATGGGAGGTAAATCTTTAAAATCAACCATTTTCAAGGCTAATAGACATGGGCAGACTTATTTTGCAATAAATACTTTTCAACGAGGAGATCCCCCTCCCCATGTTGTGCAATTTCGAGGGGGACAAGGAAAATACACCAATTAATAAAATCACATGATTGAGAGATGTCTTTAAACTCTATGTGGTGTTACAGATTCAGCTATATCGTATTCTGGCCAGAGCCGGATTTCTCACAAGGCCAACCAAGGCCCGGCCTCGGGGGAAAAGCAGGGAGTAGAGGGGCAGCAGGGGTGGGAAAATCCTTTCTCCCTATGCCGGGCAGGTAGTTGTTTTCTACATTTAGCCCTGCTTTGGGCAAACAGAGCTAAATGTACAGCGGGGAAGCCACCGCCTGTATTGGACAAGTGATCTCAGCGACATTGTATGCAGCCTGCAGGTCTGCCATTCTCCATGGGGGGGTTGGTGAGTAGGGGGGCGCATTGGGGAACCTGGCCTTGGGGCAGCAGAGAGAGTAAATCTGGCCCTGATTCCGGCATTACATAATTTGACACATAATAAATGTTTTATATTCTACACAATCCCTTGGCTTACATGTTTTACATATTTATAAACAATTCACAGAGCCGCTCATGCTTTGAAACTGCCGTGTACATTCGACCTGTGCGAATGGGTCAAAAACGAATGTTATTAGTATATTTTCTTGTAGAAGGAGCTGAGAATCATAGGCAATAAATACTTGTTACCTATAATCTTCTGCTTCATCTAGTGGTAATTTCCTGATTCTCCCTTATAAATGAATAACATTCAGCAGACTGATGGCATCATCTCAGCCTAGGCAACGTCGCTAGGCTGGACCCCATGGTGCTGCTCTGTAATGAGGGATATCATTTTAACAATTATACAGTTTCTGTATGTTTTAACACATAAGGAATTTATGTATGCAGAAAGGCAGACTTTAATGCTATAAAATGTATCTTGAATATCAGCAGTTTCTTAAATGTATGCAAAAGTTATAATTAGGGATGCACCAATACCAGTATCTGTATTGGTGCTAATGCCGAGTATTTGGGCGAGTACTCGTATTTGCCCAAATGCTCCGATGCCTAGCCCGATACCTGAACTTCCGGTATCAGGAAGCCGGGCAGCGAGTCATTACACACTGTACGGCTTCCTGATTGGCTGGGAAGCCAGCTCCATGCTCCCTCGTCACTTGGCAATCAGAAAGCCGGGCAGCGTGTAATGACTTGCCGCATAGCTTTCTGATTGGTCAGGAAGCTGGCCAATCAGGAAGCCGCACGACGAGTCATTACCCACCCCCCAGCTTTCTGATTGGCCAGAAAGCCGGCTTCCAGGCCAATCAGGAAGCCGTCGCCGTGTAATGACTCGTTGCCTGGCTTCCTGATTGGCCAGCTTCTTGACCAATTGGCCTGATTGGCCAGAAAGCCGATTCCATGCTTCCTCGTCACCTGGTGATGAGGAAGCATGGAGACGGCTTCCCTGGTAATCGGGAAGCCGGGTGGCGAGACTTTACATGCCACCTTGGTTTATTAATGGGACTTCTGGTATCGGTATTCGCTATCAGCGCGTACCGGGAAAAAATATATCGGTACTCGTACTCTATACCGAAAAAACGGTATAGATGGATCCCTACTTATAATGTTTAATATAAGGCTAGAAATTATTTAATTGAAACTCTAAAATCATAGATGTGTTTGTTTACTGGCATAAATTATCACCTTACAATCACCACTGTAATCAGTTTAAAGGGGTTCTAAAGGCTCCGTTTATCTACTGCTAGCAAGCTGTAGATATATGCAAAAAGTAAAAAACAAAACAAAAACGCTTTAACAGCGGTTTAAACTTACTCCGTCTTCGCCGCGCGCTCCGGACAGAAAATCCGAAACTGCTCGGGCGGCTGCAAAGCATCTTGGGGGCGGGCGCATGCGCAGTTCGGATTCTCGGCCAGGAGACGAGGAGAGACGCAAGGTAAGTCTATGGACGCGTGCACCCGCATGCAGACACCGCTGGACAGGAAGTACCAGCAAGGACAGAGCAGTCAGCGCTGGATCGGAGAGCCAACACACCGCTGGAGGGACAGATGAAAACACCAGGAAAGAAGAGGAAGATCCGATTAAGAGACATCATTTAAGGTAAGTGCTGACATTAACATTGGGGGGAGGTAAAAAATGTTTTGAGTTTAATGTCACTTTAAAGTGACATTAAACCCTCAGATTTTTTAACATAACACAATACTGTAATGTGCGCCTTACTGTAATCCATGGTTGTTTCCCTTCTCTTTGCTGCTCTTCCTTTTAAATCTGTATCTCTTCTCATGCTGGGCAGAACTTCTGTTTTGCAGCAGACTGCCTTGTCTCTGGAATGGATACATGGGGGGTGATTTACTAACCTAAACACACGCAGTCTGTTTCTGACAGTGATGACTCTTCTAGCTAGAACCAGCACACATGAGACCTATCCAGGTAGTTCAAACACACAAATATTTGGCTCACTAACTTTTTTCTAACTCGGAACAGCACAGAAACACTACAAAACATATATTGGTGATTTCTCTATATGGTAGATTGTGATACATTTATAAACTATTCATATATCTGTTGTGAACGCACAATAGGTTTTTGGTTGTCAATTGAGAAAAAGAAGATGGGTTTATAAGGGTTAATCTAGACACAATATAAAGTATAACAATAATAATAAAAAAACAATGACATAATAAGATCACAATGTATTCAGGGATGTGAAAACATTAATAACATTTAATAAATGGTTATTTTATATCTAATAAATTGGACACTAGGAGGGGAATTTATCAAAACTGGAGCCGACAAAATTTAGAGTAGCTTTGCATGACAACCAATCAGCTTCTCTCTTTCGTATTCAAATCTTAACTGAACAAACTGAAGTAAGGAAGCTGATTGGTTGTCATGCACAGCTGCTCCAGATTTCGTCTGCTCCAGTTTTGATAAATCACCCCCTAGATGTCACTAATAGCAGTCAGTAGTCCTTGGCCAGTAGCAAGTTATTATTCATCCCTTTTAATAAAATTGTCATTTATCACTCATTATTCATTTTATTTCTTACAAATAATGACTTTGAAGATTGAAATATTTGTATTTCCACCTCTGTCATATACATTTATTTTCTTCCAACCAAATGGACGTCTTCCCTTCCAAAAACCGTTGTAAGATACTTGAGTTTTCGCTGCAAAGCTGCTTTCACATCTTTGTTCTTTAAGCTGTATATGAAAGGATTGAGCATGGGGACCACAGCTGTGTTGAACATAGACAAAAATTTACCGGACTTGAAGGTGCCACTGGGAGTTAAGTATTGACAAGCAATGGTTGTGTACTGAAGAGCAACAACGGTTAGGTGTGAGGAACAAGTGTAGAAGGCTTTAGACCTTCCCGTACTAGTCTTAATTCTCAGTATGGTGGCAATGATGAACGAGTAGGAGATGAAGGTGAGGAGAAAAGGGGTGAAGGTTGACAGTAAAACCCCTTCTGTGAACATCAACATTTGCAACATGAAGGTGTCACTACATGAAAGGTTCATCAGGCCCAAAATTTCACAGAAGAAGTGGTCAATTATGTTGGAAGTGTAACAAGAGAATTGCGTAAGTATGATCATGGCAGGAAAAATCTGCACAAGACTAAATGACCAGCAGAATACAGCCAGACCAGCACAGACCTTACCATTCATGACGGTTGAATAATGCAAAGGGTTGCAGATGGCAACGTAACGATCGTAGCTCATGGAGGTAAGCAATACCAACTCATTGCCGCATAACCATGTGAAGACGTATACCTGTGCCATACAGGCAGCGAACGATACGGCATTGTCTCCCGTTACAAAGACGGCAAGGATCTTATGTAGCGTAATTGTGGTTGAGGATATGTTGAGAACGGACAGATTGCACAGGAAGAAGTACATGGGAGTGTGGAGCTGAGAGTCCAGGCAAACCAGCAGCAGAATGATCAAATTACCTCCAAGGGTGACATGGTAAATGAGGAGGACCAAAAGGAAAATCAGAAGCTGCAGGTTAGGGACATCGGAAATCCCTTTAAGAATGAAGTAGGACACCATTGTTACGTTCTCCACATTCATGTTGTGCTCTGTAAGTCAAAACTGAACATCAGGAACATATACAGTAAAAAAAAGACACAATTTAATGCAGTTATGTATTTATTGAAAAAAATAAACATTAAATTAAAAAAATAGAAATAATTATATAT
>NW_017306999.1:377626-422213 GCF_000935625.1 Nanorana parkeri
TAGATATATATACATATATAAGAGACATTTTACTTGCCGTAAGATAATGTTGTCTAGCCAACCCTGAGATTTACACAACCCTATCCAGCAGCGGACCTCACTTTTCAATACTGCAATTAAGCAAAGCAGCTAGGTCACCTCCCCACATCCAGCCTGTGACTGGATGATGAAAGTTGCAACAGCAGATTAATGAGATTATCCCTCTACTTTCTCCTTCTGCCAGCATGTTCCTTGTTAGTATATGTATGCGCAGCAGAGCTTAATTGGCTCTGAATAGTGACCTTCCCTCTCCCAGTCTGAGTTATCCTGTACAGGAGGCTGATATCAAGACTAAGTTAGGTGCGTACATTAGTTGTATTTAAAAAAAATTAAAATTATATATACAGTATACACACACACATATATATATTTAGCTGTTTATTTGTGAATAGACCCCTTAAGTGTCACATAATCACAGGAGACGTTTCGGAAACCGCATGGTTCCTTCCTCAGGCAAAACCTACTACCAGACACACCGGAAATCACATCAAGTTTGGTAACCTATAACTCTTTAAGCTAGCAATCTCCAGCTTTCACCACAATGGCACAATGGCAGATCTCAGCAGGACCAGCAAATTTTTGATATACTAGGTCTTGCAAATGTGTTCTCTTTAACCAGCAAAATCATATGAGCTGTGAAATAGAGAACCTGCCATTGTTCTCCTAAACCAGACTGTGAATTGGGATTCTTTTTAATAATTCAAACCAAAAATAAAATGAGAAATAATAAAATAAATGTATCACACAACATTCTTGGGAATAAAAAGTACGTCCATCCAAAATGTTACCAATTTCCCCAAGCAACTTTTTGTCCATTATCCAGTTTGTAATAACAATCTGACCTTTGAGAAAGCCTTTGTATATCTGACAAGAACACTGAAAAGATCAAGAGTAGGCATGTGTACACTAGACGGTCTTTATGACAAAATGTAAATTAGTAGGATGATTGGGGAATCATGAATGTTATATAGAGTGTAAAACCCAATGAAGAGCAGACCAGACCAAAATTTTAGAGGATCGGTAACCAAGTGGAATTCAGAATAGACCAACATAATATGACATTAGTCTTGAGAAAGACATAAAATGCACGTTATCTGTTTCCTTTAATTCTTCTAATGTGACGTGTGATAATATATTGTAGAATTGGTTGCTGATTCATCTTAAAAAATATATCCTTTTGAAAATAAATGTTTTCTTAATTGCAGGTCCTTGTTGTAGATGAGTATTTTTATATCCTCTCCTGCGATGCCCGATAACAAGTCCTCCATAGATTGGACTCTCTGAAGACCAGCCTTTGATTGCTAACAATTATTTACAACATATCATTCCCAAATCTCAGCTACAATTATTAATATTGTACTGTACATCCTCAACTGACTGCCCTTAACATTCATATATTGTACACAGTGTGCTGAGATGACACAATGAAGCAAATGAGGCCTATTGGGACAGAAATACACGAATTGCTATGAAAGGATTGCTTACCGCACAAAATAAGAATTGTAATGAAGTAATTGAAAATGTTAATAGGTGGACATGGATCCCTCATGCTGTGATGACCGTTCACTGAAATCTCATATAAACTTTAACTAGTTAATGTCTTTGAAAAACTAATTTTCATTATTTTTAAATATGTAATAGTTGGTGATCCTGCAGTAAATAAAGCCTGTACAGGTACTTCCTGTTACAGGGTGACAACGCTCTTTCCCTGTCTCCCAAATGTGCTTCTTCATTGTCACCATGTCACATGGGCTTTAATTGAGCCTACAAGTGGTTGTTTTAACACACATTACATAGACATGGTTCACTGTTGTCACCATCGGAAACCCTGCACTAAGAAATGCCATGCAGAAGTTGCTGGAGTGCAGGTAGCCAGGAGGTGGCTGTAAACATGCCGCAGGTGATCGCCAGTACTGAGCTGCAGGGTTCTATTTTAGCAACATACATGTTTGGGATGTGGTGGGTTGCCCCAGTCAGTTGATCCATATGCATATTTACTATTGTTCTGTGGGCTAGTTCATATGATGAAAATGTTTCTTGTTATCAGATGATCTAAGTCACCTATGTTTTTTTGGCACATAGCCCTTTGTTGGTTAAAGGGTAGTTATAAAGGTTTTAGGTCATTTGGGTTGTTTTACAAATAAACACATAGGTGGGCCTGAACTCTTCTTATAGGTAACATCTAGCAGTAGTAGAGTATAGTACCATGTTAGCTGTTGATTAATGCCAAAAGTTTGAGGTTTAAGTGATACTCATTATTGGTGTTACAGTACCTACAGGATCCACGTCTTCCCATACGTACATCCAGAGTCATGACCAGGGGTGGACTGACAACACATGGGGCCCCCGGGCAATACAATATTATGGGGCCCCCTTGTGCCCCACCCATATACAAGCACCATCCACAAGCCCCATCCACAGACAAAGGCCTGCTGTACGGGCTATTCTCAATAGCCCGTACAGAAGCCGAAGGCAGCTGAGCGGCTCAGCCAAGCCGAACCCATAGGCTTCAGCTTGGCTGAGTCGTATTCAGAGCCGAAGCCGACCGATCTCCACGCAGATGACAGCTGGGCGAAGCCAGCCGGGATCTCATGGCTGGCTCCGTCCAGTTGAAATAACAGATCAGCATCCCCAAATGATCTAGGGATGCTGATCTGTCATTAAACAACAACAACTGGGCGGAGCCGCTCGTGCCATCACAGCCGACTCCACCCAGTTGTTATTTATTGGCCGGGACCTACTAGGAGACTCTGGCAGGTGCCGGCTAATAGGAAACAGGAAGTGCGTTGTTTTTTATTTAAAATATTTGTAAATTTTTTTACATTTTTTTACAATTTTACAAAGAAAAAATGTTTCTCATTCATTTAACTTTTTTTCTATTCTGCTCGTTACCACGGAGGTACCGAGCAGAATAGCCAAGCCGAATGCCACTCGCGGCATTTGGCTTTTTACTTACTGCTGTTCAGCCCCTATGAGAAAAGGGGCGAACGGTAGTGAGTGAGCTGTCGGAGCTTCGGCTCAGCCGATCCAGATGTTGGATCGGCTAAGTCGAACTCCTTCTGCACTTCGGCTCAGCCGATGTACGGCTGATTTTAGCCGAGGTACAGCTGAAATCAGCCCTAGAAGGCTGAAGTGAATAGCCGAACAGCGTTCAGTTCACTTCACTTTGGCGGAGTTATTCACTCGAATAGCCCCCATAGCGTTTGAATTTCCATGCGGAAGACCGCACGGGACGCAAAAGCTATATGTGAAACAACTGCATGGATTCCGCTCGTTTGCAGTTAGTATATAGCCGCGAACGTACAGAATCCGCTGGATTATCGCACTTGCACTGTTTTGGGGGCCGTGCAGTTTCGTACTGCGCGGTCCAGCAACTAATAGTCTGGACAAAGCACATAAAAGTGCATTGTTTTTTCTGTTTAGAGCGGCTCCGCTCATATGAGGACAGCCGCTCCAGTGTGAATGGAGCTTTAACCCTCGCAACCCCCCAAATACTGCAAGCGCGATAATCCATCAGAGTCCGCATGTTTGCGGCTATATAATGGCCGCAAACAAGCGGAATCCGTGCAGTTCACATATAGCATTTGCGTCTCGTGCGGTCTCCCACATGAAAAACCGCACGGGAAACGCAAACGCTGTATGTAAATGGAGACAAAAAGGTTAAAATCTTCCCATTTACAGCTCATAAAAAAAAAGTATGGAAGGCCACTGCTCATTGATGCAGGTGGGGAGCAAAGGCTGGCCCGTGTAGTCCAATCCGATAGAAGAGCTACTGTATCTCAAATTGCTGAAAAAGTTAATGCTGTTCTGGTAGAAAGGTGTCTGAACACACAGTACATCACAGTTTGTTGCCTATGGCGCTGCATACACTAAGACTGGTCAGGGTGTCTTTGGTGACCTGTGTCCACCACCAAAAGCATCTACAATGAACATGTGAGCATCAAAGCTGGACCAAGAAGCAATGGATGGCCAGGTGTATATGTGTCACTTACCTGGGCAAGCGATGGCACCAGGATGCACTATGGGACGAAGACAAGCTGGTGGAGGCAATGTGATGCTTTGGGCAATGTTCTGCAGGGAAACCTCGGGTCCTGCCATTCATGTGGATGTTACTTTGACATGAACCACCGACCTAAACATTGTTGCTGACCAAGTACACCCCTTCATGGAAATGTTATTTCCTGATGGCAGTGGCCTCTTGCAGCAGGATAATGCCTCCTGCCATACTGCAAAAATGGTTCAAGAATGGTGTTTGAGGTGTTGACTTTTCCTCCAAATTTTGCAGATCTCAATCCAATCGAGTATCTGTGGGATGTCCTGAAAAAACAAGTCCGATCCATGGAGGCCGATCACCTCACAACTTACAGGACTTTAAGCATCTGCTACTGATAGCTTGGTGCCAGATACCACAACATTTCTGACCATTCCTCGACTGGTCAGAAAATGGAGGGCCTACTCAATATTAGGCAGGTGGTCAATCCTATGGCTGATCGGTGTATGTCATTCCTCCTCAAATGCAGCTTTATTGTCAATCACATCCAGGATCATCCAATATCCTTATGTATACTCCTTTTTTGACAGTAGACAAGGACATTTTGTGTTGATACAATGTTACTACAAAGACATGCATATACCAGGGGTAACCCCTTTGCAGGGGAAATTCTGTTCCAAGGGACCCCTGCAGTCACCTGCATAGTACTGCTGCATGTCTCTCTCAAACCAAGCTGGATGAAAGTAATGCATTGCCACAACACAGCCATGCAAGTAATTCCGAGAAGTGGTGTTTACCTCAGTAGAATCAGCAATAATAAATACCCCCTTCATTGGTATCAATACATTGATGTCAGTGGCAGCAATAACGAGGATTGCCGCCCATCATTGGTGTCAGCAATAATTTAACCTCCCCTTCCTCGGTGTTCAGTGGTAACTTACCTAAACACTCCAGCACAGATTCTTCCCTTCTTTCCCAGCACAAACTACACTCTGTCTATCATGCAGGAGATCACTCTGCCCAACAGGCAGTGCTACCATCATTCAAGTGCTGGGTGCTGGAATGCATTATCTCCACTTGGGACCTTGCAGGCTGCAAAAGAATGCTCTGCAGGTCGGCAGGTGGTCAGCACTGTTCTATTCGCTTAACTGACAATAGTTAGGGTGTTGGACATCAGGCTATTTGGCTATTGGCTTGGTTGAATATGTCAAAAAGACAAGTTGACCTTTGTGTTTTTATATGTATATTTTGTCCATGTCATGGTCTGTGTTTGTACAGGTTAGAAGCATCTTCATGGTATTAGGATTTTTGTGCCAAGAATTAGACCACAAAGACATCAGTTGCATATTAGTTGCAGAAATTTCCAGTTCAAAAAAATTCCCTTCTGTGTCCAACCCTTCCTGCTGGAAGCTGCAGTCCATGGATTCACTTACATTACTACCTGAAGATGAAGATAATTAACTTCTGCTTCCAGTAACAATAGAATTTATACATCTTTAGCACAAAATGTATATTTTTTATTTGCAATAATATGACTTAAGAAAAACCCTGCGGTTTATTTTATGTATTTTTGTTATCGATTCCATAAACAATAAATGCAAAACAGTATTGCCAAAAGAAAGCCTATTCCCCCGCAACAATGCATAATTTACTTTGCTATCTCTAGTAATAAAAACATTGTGGCCAAATAAACAGGTCTATAGTGGGAATGTAAAAATTGCTCTGGTGAATCACTAGATATAAGACAAATCAACAAAGTCCATGCCCATATTACTGTTTTTTTTTTTTGCCTTATAAATTGCCTTACCTATTGGCCAACTTCTCCTCATACAATGGTTTTAAAATACTTGAGTTTTCGGCGTAAAGCTGACTCGACCTCTTTATTTTTCAAGCTGTAAATGAAAGGATTTAACATGGGAACCAAAGCGGTGTTAAGCAAAGACAACAGTTTACTGAAGATTAAAGTGCCACTTGGTATCAAATATTGGCAAACAATGGTTGTATAGTGAAGAACAACGACTGTTATGTGAGAGGAACATGTGTAAAAAGCTTTAGATCTCCCCGTCGTAGACTTAATTTTCATTATGGTGTCAATTATAAATGAATAGGAGATGAAGGTGAGCAGAAAAGGGGTGAAGGTTGACAGTAAAGTTCCCTCTGTGTAGATCAACAGTTCCAAAATGGAGGTGTCACTGCAGGTAAGGTTCATCAGGGCTACCATGTCACAGAAGAAGTGGTTAATTGTGTTCGAAGTGTAGCAAGAGAATCTGGATACTATGACCATGGCAGGAATCATCTGTAAAAGACTAAATGACCAGCAGAATATGGCCAGACCAGCACAGACTCTCTCACTCATGACAGTTGGATAATGCAATGGGTTGCAGATGGCGACGTACCGATCGTAGCTCATGGCGGTAAGCAATATAAACTCGTTGCCTGATAACCATGAGAACATACATACCTGTGCCATGCAGCCATTAAAAGACACAACATTGTCCCTTGTTACAAATATATAGAGGATCTTATGTAGGGTAACTGTCGTAGTTGAAATGTTGAGAACGGACAGATTGCACAAGAAGAAGTACATGGGGGTGTGGAGCTTAGAATCCAGGCAAACCAGCAGAAGAATGATCAAATTACCACCAAGAGTAACATTATAAATGAGGAGGACCAGGAAGAAGATCAGAACCTGCAGTATGGGGACATCTGATATCCCTTTAAGAATGAAATAGATGACTGTTGTTTCATTGTCCTTATTCATATTTTACTCAGTAGGCCAGAAGGGAGCAAACCTAAATGACTAGCAATTTTACTAAATTAGCTTTGGCAGTGAATTTATTTCATAAAGGGAATTTTTGCTTTAGTTGTTGAATAGAATTTATCTTATGAAGGGAATTTTTGCTTATGTGCTAGAATCAGGTTACCTTGGCAGAGCAGGGTCAGCCCCAGATACAAGTTACTGCACAAGTGATGCCATTTGTGGAGCGTCTCTGTTGCTGCTGGATCAATGGAGTTGTTCAAGCTCTATAGGATTAGTGGAAAGTAGCGTCCATCTTCGTTTTATATATTTAATACTGACACTGCAACAGTTTTTCTGCTGCAAATGCAACAAAATAGTAAAAACATGTGACTTTTTTGATGAATTCTATGAAGCAAAACTCAAATCCTGTCTTTGTTATATCAATACCATAGTACCAGACACAAGGTACAGAACAAGTCCGGCAAATACTTATCCTAAAAGTGTAAAATAAGTTAACAGTTAGCAACCTTCAGCTTCTTTCACATTATTATTATTATACAGGATTTATATAGCGCCAACAGTTTGAGCAGCGCTTTACAATATAAGGAAGACATTACAATCACAATACAATTCAAGACAGGATGGTAAGGAGGGCCCCGCCCCTGAGGGCTTACAATCTAAAAGGGTGGGGGAGGGGATACATGAGGAGGGAGCTGTGCGGGGATGAATTGTTTGAGAATGTGATTGTTGAGTGGTTAGGTTGAGGTGGGATAGGCTTCCCTGAAGAGGTGAGTCTTCAGGGTACACCTAAAGGCGGTCAAGGTGGGAGATAGACGGACAGGTTGGGGTAAAGAGTTCCAGAGGATGGGAGAGACTCTAGAGAAGTCCTGGAGGCGAGCATGGGTGGAGTTGATGAGGGAGCTAGAAAGCAGGAAGTCTTTTGAAGAGCGGAAGGGACGGTTAGGGTGATACTTTGAGACAAGGTTTGAGATATAGCCGGGGTCAGAGTTGTGGATGGCTTTGTAAGCGATTGTTAATATTTTGAATTTTATCCTTTGGGCTATTGGAAGCCAGTGTAGGGATTGGCAGAGGGGGGATGCAGACACTGAACGGTTGGTTAGGTGAATGAGTCTGGCAGCTGCATGCATGATAGACTGAAGGGGGGATAGTCTGTGTAGTGGAAGGCCAATGAGGAGGGAGTTGCAATAGACAAGACGAGAGATAACAAGGGAGTGGATGAGTAATTTTGCGGTTTCCTTGGTGAGGAAGGGGCGTATTTTGGAGATGTTACGAAGGTGAAGGCGGCAGGATTTGGATAGTGATTGGATGTGGGGAAGAAAGGTGAGGTCCGAGTCAAGGATGACACCTAGGACCTTGGCATGGGAGGAGGGTTGGATAGTTGTGTTAACAATCTCAAGAGAAAAGTTGGGGCAAGGTGCATGGACGGGAGGAAATATCATGAGCTCAGTTTTTGAAAGGTTGAGTTTTAAGAAGTGTTGCGACATCCAGACAGATATATCAGTTAGTAGATAAGTGACACGAGAGGACACTGAGGGGGAGAGTTGTGGAGTAGAAAGATAGATTTGAGTGTCATCAGCATAGAGATGGTATTGGAAGCCATGTAAGGTTTTTAGTTGACCAAGTGAGGAGGTGTAGATAGAGAAGAGAAGGGGTCCAAGGACCGAGCCTTGGGGGACCCCTACAGAAAGAGGAAGAGGAGGGGAGGTGTTAGAGTTGTAGGTGACGCTAAAGGAGCGCTTAGACAGGTAAGAGGAGAACCATGAGGGAGCAGAGTCTTGTAGCCCAACATTCATTAAGGTGACAGATTCTACAAGGGTGACATCATACCTTTTGTAAAATAGTATATCAGGTCAGGTGCAGGCTTGAAACTGTCCAATTTTCATTGAAAGCATTGCAAAGTTTTTATGATAAAACATAAATAAAATGTATTTCAGTGCGGTGCGTAGAAAACATGAAATATCAGACGACAAAAAGGAACCTGATAAAGAGGACTCTTATTATCAGGTTCAGTTGCTTAAGAAAACCTATACATCAGGTTTTAGTTCCCTGGGATTTTAATTGTCTGTACAATATACCCGTGCTGTGGAGTGGTGGCAGCTTTGCCTTTTAACAGGTTCTTGCCGTAGGTGAGCGTCTTATTATCTCCTGAAAGCCTGTAAACAACTCCTCAATTAACGGAATTCTCTGAAGACCAGCCTTCGATTGCTTGCAATTATTTACGTAATTCCCAAATACACCATTTGTGTTGCAGACTCTAAACCACCTGTAGTGCTGATTACTGTACAATGTACAATGAACTGAGATTATTATTATTATTATACAGGATTTATATAGCGCCAACAATTTGCTCAGCGCTGAGATGACGCAGTGTAGTGATGGTGATGATGGTGATGATGGGCCATCGGAGCATGGATGGTTATCAAATAATTTACTCGCTACCGCCCAGTGTGAGAAGTCAACTTGAGCAGTTTATGTGACCATCGTGGTTTTCGCAAAGCTAAAGGCCTAAAGTCAATAACAATTTGGCCTGTACAAAATAGAAACAATGCAATTATTTAGAATCTAAGATTTGGTATGAATGAATTCAAATAGCAATATAGCAAAATGAAGCCACTTATCACCTTAAAAAAAAACAAAAACCTTATCACCTTATTCAATTAATATTATTATTATTACTATACAGGATTTATATAGTGCCAACAGTTTGCGCAGCGCTTTAGAATATAAGGAAGACATTACAATCACAATACAATTCAAGACAAGATGGTATGGAGGGCCCTGCCCCTGAGGGATTACAATCTAAAATGGAGGGGCCAGTGATACATGAGGAGGTAGCTGTGTGGAGAGGAATTGTATGAGAACGTGATGGTTGAGTGGTTAGGTTGAGGTGGGATAGGCTTCCCTGAAGAGATGGGACTTTAGGGATCTCCTAAAGGCAGTCAGAGTGGGAGATAGATGGACAGGTTGGGGTAAAGAGTTCCAGAGGATGGGAGATACTCTAGAGTAGACCTGGAGGCGAGCATGGGATGAGTTGACAAGGGAGCTGGAAAGCAGGAGGTCTTTGGAAGAGCTGAGGGGATGGTTAGGGTGATATTTTGAGACGAGGTTGGAGATATATCCGGGGGCGGAGTTGTGGATGGCTTTGTAAGTGGTTGTTAATATTTTGAATGTTATCTTTTAGGTGATTGGAAGCCATTGCAGGGATTGGCAGATAATATCACAGATAAAAGCATAAAAACATTTCCATGCCACAATCAGAAAATTATTACTTAAAAATATGACCGCAATATTTAGACAGGTATCCATATAAAAGGGGCAGCATGTCCTCTCCAAACACATGCACACGTTGCTGCACCTGCAAACTGTCCACAGCTCTCACACAACACAATATCAGGAATCCACCTGCAGATTTCCAAAGTTCATATTGTTCATATCTCTAATACCGTATTTGCCGGCGTATAAGACGACTCGGCGTATAAAACGACCCCCTACTTTTTGTGTTAAAATATAGATTTTGGGCTATACTCGTCGTATAAGACGAGTATAGCCCAAAATAATGTTTAAATGCACCCACTAACCTCCATGGCGGTATTCCTGAGTGTGGCTCGGGGTTAATTTTTAGTACCATAAGCGGTAACCCCGAGCCACACTCAGGATTACAGTCTCTTACATTGTCCACGATCCCCGCTGTGTCAAGTACCCGGCGTATAAGACGACCCCCAATTTTTGGGGGATGTTTTAAGGTTTCAAAACCCGTCTTATACGCCGGCAAATACGGTAGTCGTATTTATTTATTGTTATCGGTTTAGTAATATGAAATGCGGCTGCCAACAATAGGTGATCTTGGTATATTGTAACTGAAAGGTGTATTGTGTCCTGCACTAACAATGCTTAGAATGTTTAAAATGATTTTTAAGAGACAGTGGACCTATTCACAATGTTCTGATTTAGTGGTGTTTTGTGCTGCATTGTCTCCATTCGTTGGACTTTTTAGATCTAATTGACATGTAAACTTGTTGGCGTGTTTAGATGAAGCACTGAGACCTTGGGGAATGCTTAATTAAATTTAACTTGCTTATAAGAACATTACATCTGTGTATACTGCATCATGCAGGAAACATATACATTAGATCATAGATACACATGCATATAGAAAAACTAGCATAGACTAACATTGCACCACAGCGCCATCTAGTGCTCAAAAGACAATATTACATCTCTGAATGTCGCTAATACAATCAGTACATATCAGCATAGGCTGTTGTATTTCCAACATAACTAAACCAATAGATGAGCAATGTGTACATAGCAAGAAGCACACCTCTGAACTAAATGTTAACACTGTGAATGTATCCAATCTCAATGTGCCCATCAACAATCATTTATTGATACTAATGAAGAAGTATTTGGTTTTAGTATATGGCATGTGCCCAACTATAACTTCCTTTAAAGTGACAATAAACTCAGCCATTAAACCATAAAAATACATTCAAGTACCTCAACTAGTAACAACAATGTATCTTATTTGTGTATCACTCGGCTGTAGATCCTCCAATCATCTCTGAATTGGTGCTGACACTGTCCTTCCTTCTGGGGGGGGCTACGTTTGTTCCCTATGGTCCCTGTGTGTGTTGTAAAGTAGTCACTGCTCCAAGCTCGCTCCCGGCATGGACTACAATCTCAATACAAATTAGTAAACTAAACATGAGATTGCAATTTAGTTGCAATTATCTTTAATCTTTACTTAGTCTACGGTCTCTAGGTTGTATTTCCAGTGTAATACAACCTAGTAACACACAGTGAAGTTAATTTACGAAAGGCATATAGGCTGTTCACTTTGCAAGGGAATTTTCACCTACTGTAAGGGCAAAATGGCGGCTGCGCATGCGCGCTAGCCAGATATCCATGTGGCCGGAAAACGTGCCATTGCGCGCATGTGCGCGCAAACCGGAAGTGTGCGGAAACACGTGCAACGGCCATCGCACAGGAAGTGATGCTGTTATCTGGATTAAGCTCATTATATAAGAACGAGCCTGCCCTTGCTTCTTTGCTGATGGTCTTTTCAGCTTCCTGTGTGCTTGTTCCTGTTTGTTTCCTGTGTCCTGCCTGACCCGGATTGTTTTGGACTTTGCTATTTGGATTGCTGCCTGCCCCTGACCTCGGCCTGTTTCTGGACTTTGCCCTTGCCTCCTGATTTTGTACTCTGCTGCCCAGCTGGCTCTGACCTCTGGCTTCCCTGACCTCGCTCCTGCCTCCTGTACCTGCTTCCTACCATCTGCTCGGTGGACCTCCGGCTTGCAGACTACACGCCATCGGGACGTCTCGTGCACGGTGTCGGTTCCCATCAGTGGCACTCGTGCTCCTCACTGTCCGTCCGCTCTCTGTCCTCACCTCCAGGGCCAGAGGCACACGAGTCGCAAGAGAAGCCTCCTCACCTTCCGGTCTCTTACCAGGTACGTGACACCTACCTTAGTGAATGAGCAAGCAAAAATATATATACAGTTTTGGCCAAAAAATATTAGCACCCCGGCATTTCTGTCAGATAGTGCACCACTTTGTGCAGAAAATTGTTGCAATTACAAATGTTTTGGCATTCTTATGTTTGTTTCTTTTGTTTGTATTGGTATGACACAAAAAAGTGTAGAAAAAACCCCCAAATCTGACACATTCCACTCAAAACTCCAAAAATGGACTGGACAAAATGAATGGCACCTTCAATGAATATTTGGTAGCACAGCCCTGGGAAAAGATAACTGAAATCAATGGCTTCCTGTAACCATCAATGAGTTTCTTACACCTCTGTACAGGAAATGTGGAGCACTCTTCTTGCGCCAACTGCTCCGGGTCTCTCAGATTGGAAGTGTTCCTTTTCCCAACTGGTGCTTTGAGATCTCTCCACAGGAGCTCTATGGGATTCGGATCTGGACTCATTGCTGGCCAGTCCACTACTCTCCAGCGCTTTGTCTGAAACCATTTCTGGGTGCTTTTTGACGTGTGCTTTGGGTCATTGTCCTGCTGTAAGACCCATGACCTCTAATGGAGACCCAACTTTCTGACACAGGGCCCTACATTGCACCCAGAATTCTTTGGTAGTCTTCAGATTTCATAATGCCATGCACACAGTCAAGACATCCAGTGGCTGAAGCAGCAAAGCAACCCTAAAACACCACTGAACCTCCACCACGTGTGACTGTAGGGACTGTATGTTTTCCTTTAAAGGCCTCATTTCTTTTTCTGAAAACAGTAGAATGATGGGCAGCACCAACAAGCTGTCATTTTGCTTCATCTGTCCACAGCACATTCTCCCAAAAGGATTTTGGCTTCCTCAGGTAAGTTTTGGCAAACTCCAATCTGGCTTTTTTATGTTTCTGTGTCAGCAGTGTGGTCCTCCTGGGTCTCCTACCATAGCGTCTCTTTTCATTCAGATGGCGATGTATAGTGCGAGCTGACACAATTGTATCCTGTTCCTGAAGGTCAGCTTGAACTTCTCTGGAAGTTGATGGTCTTTATCCACCATTCCAACAATCCTTCGTTGCAATCTTTGATGAATTGTTCTCTTTCGTCCACGTCCAGGGAGATCAGCTACAATGCCATGGGCTGTGAACCTCTTGACAATGTTGTGCACAGTGGACACAGGAACAATAAAGGAGAACTACGGGGTTAAGTCTTTTCCCTATAATTCTCCTTAGGGTAACGGGAGGACACAAACTAGCGTCCTCCCGTCACCCTAGGCTCAGTATACCGCGAGCTACAGTTCGCAGTATACTGAGACGCCGCAGCTGAAGCGGATCCCGACAATTGTGCCGGGATCTGCCCAGCTGCGTGACTGACAGCTGGCTCTGCCTATCTAAAGGCAGAGCCAGCTGTACCCGCCCCCTCCCTTGTCCGTTCCGCCAGTCAGCGCTGGAGGATCGGAGCGGGGAGGGGGAAATCCAGCCCCTCCCCTGTCACGGCAGAGAGCCGTGACAAGATCGAGAGGTGAGCGAACGCCGGTATGTGTTCGCTCACCTCCCGATCTACTGAGCCGACCTGTGACAGTCTCATTGTCACAGGTCGGCTAGAACTATGAGGTGAGTGAAAAGCACTCACCTCATAGTTCTCCTCAAAGATCTTTGATGGACTTGTAACCTTGAGATTGTCCGTGCTTTTCCACAAATACTTGGAATGCAATTATTTCTTGCGATTTGGAGAAGGTGCCAATAATTTTGTCCAATCCATTTCTGGAGTTTTGCATGGAATATGTCATGTTTTTTCTCCACTTTTATGTGTCACACCAATACAAACAAAAGAAATAAACATGAGAATGCCTAAACATTTGTAATTGCAACCATTTTCTGCGCAAAGTGGGGCGTTATCTGACAGAAATGCCGGGGTGCCAATATAATTTGATACACCATGTAGTGGTGTCCGTGGAGTTTACATTGGTAGATGTAATCTTTGGGTTGGTAATTGTGAAGGTTTTTTTTGTTAGTACATGTAGTCAGGTCAGTTGATAAATATTGACTTTGTGTAATTGATTGTAGTGTTTGTTTTAGTATGTGCGCAGTTTGTGTTCTGGGTGAAGAGTTTGTTTTGGTGAATGTTGAGTTTATGATGGAAGATAAAGCATTAGCATTGAGTAATGCAAAGTTTGTATTGATAGATGAAGAATTTGGGTTGGCAAAGGGCAGCAGAGTGGCTTAGTGGTTAGCACTTCTGCCTTGCATCACCAGAAGTCCCCATTTCTGGTGGTCAGGACACTCTCTGCAAGGAGTTTGCATGTACTTCCTGTGCTTGGTGCGGGATTTCCTCCCACACTCCAAAAACATGCTGGAGGGTTAATTGGCCCTGTATGGTATGTATGCATCATATGGACCTTAGATTGTAAGCCCCTTGAGGGCGGGGACTGATAGGAATGTACAATATGTAAATATCAGGGAACCAGGTGTGCCACCTCTAACCAGGGTTTCCAGATACAGCATAGGGCACTGGGTCTCTTTCTTCCTAGCAGGACTCCTGGAGCCAGGGTTGCGGGTGCGCATGCGCAAAATGAACAGCGGGCGCGGTGGACAGATTGCGTGTGCGTTCACGGGGGCGCGTGCGCCCATTAGTGCTGTCAGGTGTTGACCTTGCTGGGGGAGGTTCCCAGCATACACCCTCCGCCCATTCCCTCGTGCTATTGGCTCCTGGAGAGAGAAGCCTTCTGGTTGTCCTGGCAACCAGGGGGTGGTGCTGGGTTCCCCTGGGTATAAATTCCAGTCAGAGCCCTGGCTTGTTGATGAGTTATTCTACCTCTATGGTGCAATCACTTAGCCTCTTGTGTTTGAAACTGCTGTCATTCCTGACCCCTCATCTGAATTCCCGGTTACTGACCCTTTGGCCTGCCTTTCCGTTTTTTGAACCTAGCCGTCTGACTCGACCCGGACTGGACTTGATTACGCTTTTTGGAATCTCCTCTTGCACCTCGATTTCGGACCTCCTTGTCATTCCTGCCAGTGGGTTCCACTCACGGCTCAGTCGTACCCCCTGACAGTAAAGCACTTCGTAAATTGTTGGCGCTATGTAAATACCTGTAATAAATAAAGGAAGTGTTTGGGAAGGCAATTTTACAATTGGTCAGAGCTGCGTAGACTGTTCACCTACTCTAGATTTACCCACACAACCTGTGTATTTATCCATAGTAATGCTTTATCTTCCAATGCAAACTTAGCATTTACCAAAACATACTCTTCACCCAAAATACAAACTGTGCACATACTAAGACAAACACTATAGTCAACAACACAATGTCAATAATAACTAAAGAATACATCAACTTTTCCTCTCCATTCACCATTACATTCTCTATTTTTAGCACCGGGAGCTCCACACCGCTAACCAGCTGCTCCATAGAGATTTAATACCTCCATCTACAGAGACCTTCCAGCTCTCCTCCAACATTATAAAACAGAATCTCCTCATCTGAGAGTGCACAATGGATTTCTTCATGCAGGTGGGTGACATCACATTCCTCATAGTGGGTGACATCGGGTCAC
The DNA here is from genome assembly GCF_000935625.1 of Nanorana parkeri. Classification (NCBI taxonomy): domain Eukaryota; kingdom Metazoa; phylum Chordata; class Amphibia; order Anura; family Dicroglossidae; genus Nanorana; species Nanorana parkeri. The sequence goes on from NW_017306999.1 coordinate 393,432, forward strand.
AGACATATTCCCATCATTGAATGCATTTCCTCCTTTGTTTCTCTTATTCTTTGTGTAGGATTATTCTGACATTTTTTTAAATAACCCATTTTTTTCCCCAGTCCATGCAAATATTACTCTAAGGGCTCATGCACACTGTTGCAAGAGGGTCATACAGCATACATTCAGGCATATTTCTCCTCCCAGAAGTCACAGCTGCTGGCAGTACATGCATATGTAATATGTAATATGTCTTTCCCATCCCTTTTAGATTGTAAGCCCTCAGGGGCAGGGCCCTCCTTACCATCTTGTCTTGAATTGTATTGTGATTGTAATGTCTTCCTTATATTGTAAAGCGCTGCACAAACTGTTGGCGCTATATAAATCCTGTATAATAATAATATTTACACACGTGTAGTGTCAATGGATTTGTACAGTCTGGCTGGTTGCGGCTTTACCCTGCACCTATGGTTCCCAAGTGGAGAAATACGCCCGGATGTGCGCTGTACGGCCCTCTTGCGGTGGCGTGCGTGAGCCCTCCTCAGGAAGGTCCTCAGGCTCAGACTAGCTGTTAGGAAATCTAAAGGAGACCGTGTTTTTAATTTGTATTACCATAGAGCTTTTCTTTTTGGGGCTCGAGGTTGAGCCAGTTAACCTACCACCATGTCTTTGGAGTGTGGGAGGACACCAGAGTACCTGGCAGAGACCCAAGCAAGCATAGAAAGAACCTGTGAACTCCATGCAGATAATGTCCAGGTCAGGAGTCGAAAACAAGGACCCCAGTGCTACAAGGCATAAATACTAGTACGATCAGATTGCAACATGTGTAGCTAGCTTAATAATAAACTCTTTATATGTGTGTCTATATATATATACACACACAATATATTGCCAAAAGTATTGGGACGCCGGCCTTTACACGCACATGAACTTTAATGGCATCCCAGTCTTAGCCCGTAGGGTTCAGTATTGAGTTGGCTCCGCCCTTTGCCGCTATAGTAGCTTCAACTCTTCTGGGAAGGCGTCCACAAGGTTTAGGAGTGTGTCTATGGCAATGTTGGACCATTTGTGAGGTTAGGTACTGATGTTGGAGGAGAAGGCCGGGCTCGCAGTCTCCGCTCTAATTCATCCCAAAGGTGTTCTATCGGGTTGGGGTCAGGACTCTGTGCAGGTCAGTCAAGTTCCTCCACCCCTCCCCCATCCATGTCTTCATGGACCTTGCTTGGTGCACTGGTGCGCACTCATGTTGGAACAGGAAGGGGCCGTCCCCAAACTGTTCCCACAAAGTTGGGAGCATGAACTGAATTGTTTATTTTTTTATACAATACATTTCAATGCATTTTGGGAGCTTCCAAATGTCCCTTCATCAGGGCTTTGGTGATTGGTAAAGGAAATTAAGCAAAAGGACTCTTAATGGTTAGACTCATGAGAATGGGAGGAGTTTCTTGCTATCCTTTATGATAGACCCAACTTGATCTGAGTCCAGAGGTAGCTCGTTAGCTTATGGTTAGGATGCTCAACAATGCTCAGTCTTCAATGGGAGATATTGGAAGCAACTCAGAAATTAGACAGAAAATGAGACCACCAGACCAAAATCAGATTTCAGAGTCCATACAAAATGTGATGATTATGTTGATCGAACAGCCAACTTTTTTCAAGGGCAGACACAATGCCCTTCCTAAGGGCTTAAAACCTGAGGGCCTAAAAAAGGTTATTACCCAAATTCATAGCTAACTGCTGCCTGCATTCTATCAATTTAGGAAACAACCCATATCATCTAATATGATCCAATATTTTAGTTATTGCCTTGAGTCCCATTTTTTATTTCCATTGTTTTAAGCCCTGAGGAAGCATTGGCTGTTGCTTCAACATGATAATTAAACTTTCTATGAAAAGCAAAAGGGCTCTTAATGGTTAGTATCATGAGAATGGGAGGAGTTTCTTGCTTTCCTTTATGATAGACCCAACTTGATCTGAGTCCAGAGGTAGCTCATTAGCTTATGGTTAGGAAGCTCAATGATGCCCGGCCTCCAATAGGAGACACCAGAAGGAACTCAGAGAAATGGAGAGCGCCAGACCAAAATCAGATTTCAGAATCCATAAAAAGTTTAATGATTGTGTTGATTAAACAGCCAACATTTTTTGGGGGGTAGAAACAACCCTTTTCCTTCATTTCCTTTACCAATCACAAAGCCCTGATCAAAGGGCATTTGCAAGCCCTCTGAAATCTGATTTTGGTCTGGCGCTCTGCTTTTCTGTCCGATCTCTTACTGGTTAGAAGCAGCTTTTTGTAGCCAATGTAACTTAGGGATTGGAAACAGAACATTATATGAGGATGCGGTAGCTTGTCTTAGCTGTCTCTCCACATTGATAGGGGGTCTAACCCTTCGCTATTCTTTCCAAAACAATAAAAGGTTTTGGCTAGTAGACCTTTCCTCAGAGAAGCTGTTGGTTTTTTGTTTCCAGATGTCAGATGCTTCTCAAGAAATGGGTGTGCAGAACCAGACCCCAATTAAATATTTTGTCATCAAAGGGATTACGGATGTTCCCGCACTCCAGGTCTTGGTTTTCCTTTTTGTCCTTTTGATTTATCTGATTACAGTTACTGGTAACATGTCTATCCTTCTCCTGATCTGCCTGGATACTCACCTTCATACCCCAATGTATTTCTTCTTGGGCAACTTGTCCTTCCTTGATGTATTTTGCTTGACAATCACCCTTCATAAAATCCTTCTGTCTTACATGTCTGGAGACAAAACTGTTTCTTTTGCTAACTGCATGTCACAAATGTACATCTTTTCTTCCTTGACGTGCAGCGAGCTTCTCATACTGACAGCCATGAGTTATGACCGTTACGTTGCCGTCTGCAACCCCTTGCTCTACCACCTCATCATGAATAACAGTGTTTGTGTTCTCTTGGCCAGTGTTTGTTGGGTGCTGGGTTTTGTAGAAGTCATACCTCACATGTGGGCCATATCTCGATTCACATGCTACAAGTCCAGTGAGATCAATCATTACTTCTGTGACATCTTGCCCATCATGAAACTATCCTGCAGCGACACCACCCTGCTGAAGCTCATAATATTCATTGAGGGGCTGTTGCTAGTGAGCTTTACTCCTTTCCTCCTTACCTTCATCTCCTACATCTTCATCATAGCTGCTATACTAAGGATTCGTTCAAGCACAGGAAGACGCAAAGCCTTCTACACGTGTTCCTCACACCTCACCGTTGTTATTATTCTGTACGTTAGTCTTGTTTGCCAGTATTTAAGGCCAAGTTCAACTGACACCTTGGACTCCAACAAACTGTTCTCTTTGTTTAATACGGCTGCTGTCCCCGTCCTCAATCCATTTATTTACAGCTTGAAAAATAAGGATGTGAAGGCAGCAGCAAGAAGGCAATTGAAGTGGTTAATGCTGTAAGTGTTATAAGTTCATGTTGGGGTTGTAGGAACTGGAGTAGTAGCAGTTGCAGCTGTGACCAAGACTCTACCCCAAGAGTGTCCAGTTGCTATCCTTCCATTACTGTCCAGCTGTCAAGTCACTATAATGCAGAGTGCACCAAGTACATGTGCCCCTTCGTCATCAATGAAACCGCAAAGCTACTCATCCATTCACTTGTTATCTCTCGTCTTGAATATTGCAACTCCCTCCTCATTGGCCTACCTCTGGATATCCCCCCTTCAGTCTATTATGAATGCTGCTGCTAGACTCATCTACCTAACCAACCGCTCAGTGTCTGCAACCCCCCTCTGCCAATCCCTGCACTGGTTTCCATCCCCCACCCCCCTCTGCCAATCCCTCCACTGGCTTCCAATCGCCCAAAGGATAAAACTCAAAATTTTAACAACCACTTACAAAGCCATCCACAACTCTGTCCCCGGCTATATCTCCAACCTTGTCTCAAAATACCTCACGGGCAGGGCTCTCCTTACCATCTTGTCTTGAATTGTATTGTAATGTCTTCTTTATAGTGTAAAGCGTTGTGCACTGGGCCGGTGGTAGACTATTTTGTGCGCTAGGCAGGACCAGCACCCCCGGCCACCCTCCTGCAGTGCAACCCCCAATTCCTCCCCTCATGCTGCCCCATTCTCCTGCCAGCTAGCTTCCACAGGCATGTAAGCAGCTGGGAGCAATAGCCAGACTGCTATTGGCTATTTTAATTTGAAATAGCCAATAGCAGGCTGGCTATTGAGACCCCATCAACTGAACAGAGGAGCAGACCTGAAGGAGAAAGTTGTCTTTCAGTTCCGCTCCTCTGCTCAGTGAGCGGGTGCAATAGCCAGCCTGCCATTGGCTTTTACACTGCCTACTTTTACTAGTGGTAGCATCGGCCCTGGCTGCACAAACTGTTGGCACTATATAAATCAGCTATAATAATAATGATGTGCTGGATGAAAAAAATTTGTGCATGAAAGCTACAGTCCTGGTACAGCACACATGAGAGGTCAGATCACAACATCAGGCAGGGCAGTATGGGGATTTACCCATGCCTGTAGCTTTCCTGTTCAGTTCTGCAATCCAACTCATTGCATTATGGTGGATTCACAGCAGTGCAGTATGGGGGAAGAAAAGGCCAAAACTGATGGATGTGATCCAAATTACAGACTTAAGTTTCATAGAATGGATACAATGAATAGATTGCTGGGAATGCTAGAAACCTGTTTGGGCAGCTCATAGCTCCATATGAATTTGCCAAGATGTATTCAAAATCAACATTTTGTGATGGAGTTTTTGTAATATGTATAAATGTGTTTTCGGAAAAGAAACAAATATTCTTAAATAAAAGTAACAATGTAAAAAGTGCCACTTGTTGGGTTGTTTGACTAAGCCAAATTTTGTTTCCCCTAATTCATGAGTTCTATTTCAGCAACAATAGAAGAGAAACCCAGAACCTTTGGACCGGGTTCCAGTGACAGCTTATTATTCTATCACAAATGTAATGGGAAAACCTGTTTATCACTCACCTACCACGATCACTTAACTTCGGACATGTGACTTTTCTGGCCAATCAGATGTGTTTTTCGGTTTAATGCATCCGAATGGGTCTGAAAACGAATTTTCTTTACGGCAACATGGGATCCATATACAGTATATACATATAATACTAAAGCTGAGGCTCCTAAACCCGAATGGCATTCAAGATCCGAATTTCCGAATGGCATTCGGGAGCTCTTACATAGTTACATAGTATTTGAGGTTGAATAAAGACATTAGTCCATCAAGTCCAACCTATAGGATCTCATTCTTAGGAGTACCTGTACCCCTGTATATTACCTGTAAGCTCTTGAATGCCCTTCGGGTCTAGGAGCTTCAGCTTTAGTGTTAATATCTGTTTATGGTTTTCTGTGGTATTCCCAACCAATATTTGTAAACTCATCCGAAAATGACCAAAATTCGGATTTCATCTGAAACCCGAATCAAACTGAACTTCCTATCCGAATCCCGAATTCCACAATACCGAAATATCTGATTCTAACTGAACCAAATTTTTCCGCAGCTTACATGTCTGGGTAAGTTAGCATTAGGGTTTATAGAAAGCAGCTTGGCTCTATTAAAAAGTAATAAAACACATATACTGCATAAAAAATGTAAAAATCGCTAATATTTATTAAACTCATCCCTATACTAGTTACATTTTTATTCACTGTATACCTTTAGTAATGTTAATGACTTATGGAAATAATTGGTCTTGTGGGATTTAAGCCCCTTTGGAGACTTGGTCCCAGGCTTATTCGAAGATGAATAAAGTCTCTGTTCTATCAGACATAACGGGATCATTTAATGATCTGTCCCTGTAGATAGTAAGTGCAAGAAAAGCAATGAACCTCACGGGTGATCCAGTGACTGGTAAGAAGAAAATTCAGCAATGGTAAAACATAACCAACACTCCACAGAATGTTATCACCATATTCTTAGCCAGGGTAGGACCAAGAGAACACACAAATATTCTGTGTGATAGAGGGGACCCTAGCAGAGCACTGTTGAGCTGCCCATACGCCTTACAACCATCGCACGACTGGTTGTAAGGTGATTACAATTTTGTACGATCTGCCCATCTTGGACAGGCAGATCCTACTGCTGAGTGGAGGGCTTCCGATGTTTGCAGTGCTGAGCGGGCCCCGTGCGGCATTCGTCTTCCGACCACGCCACCAACCCGCCGAAAATCGTACGATTTTCGGTGGGTTTTCAAGCGTGCTCGTAGGAATAAAGTCGTACGGCTGTACAGTAGAATCGGTCACATGCCTTCCATACACCTGCCGATTATCGTACGATCGCGGGATCACCCGTGATTATCGTACGATAATCGGCAGGTGTATGGGCACCTTTGGATTGGGCGCCAAAGACTGTTGGGTTGAATCTTCACTTGCCTTAGTGAATGATACAAAGCTGTGCTGATTTCAATCATGTGTGAGCAACAGTCCTGTTTTGTTCTATATATTCCTTGCACGTATTTGAATATTCTTTGTAGATTTCCACTTTGCTTCACCTCATTGACTAAGCTAAGTAACGCTTCACTTTGCAATGTGAACATGACCTGTTCCTTTAGTTATCCAACCCTCCTGTGTCTACACAGGGCCGGATTTACTCTCTCTGCTGCCCCAAGGCCAGGCTCCTCAATACGCCCCGCTCCCCGCCAACCCCCCGCCCTTCCCATGGAGAATGGCTGACCTGCAGGCTGCATAATACAAGTGATCTCAGTGACATCGCCGAGATCACTTGTACAAAACAAGCGGTGGCTTCCCCGCTATACATTTAGCTCTGCTTGCCCAAAGCTGGGCTAATTGTAGAAAATAACTACCTGCCAGCGCCCGGAACTGCATTTCCCGAGCTAGGAATTCCACACCCCTGCTGCCCCCTCTACTCCCTGCTGCCCCGAGGCCGGGCCTTGGTTGGCCTTGTGAGAAATCCGGCCCTGTGTCTACATAGTCCAGTGATGGAATAGAAAGCCATGGTTCTATCTGTACAGCCATCATCCTCTGAAGGAACATGTAGGCTGACACTGCTGACCACTCATCTAATAATGATACTTGCTTGGCTCCGTGATTATAATGCTTTTATAACTTTTGATATTACTAACCTACAACAAGTATTAAAATCGGCACTTCTGACTTTTCTCTCATTTGGTTTTTGTGGATCATCAATGGAACGTGTTGCTAGCACATCAACATTCTTGAAATAAATCTGCTTTTTTTTGCCTCATATAATCACACAGAATGTCGGAAAGCTTCTGCAGATATGACTCTTACCAAGATGTTACTGGACACATGGCCGAGCCCTTCTTGTTTTAATGGAAATTACATTATAATAATAAAGTTCCATAAGAAAGAATATTACATTGTACACGCACACTGCCACCTGGTGGTAGCAACAATATTCACAGGTAACATATGAGAAAGGTTGTTGCACCCATGTCTGCATAAGCAGCACGCTAACACAAAATAATGAAACATTTCATGCTCATGCTTTGATGAAGGACTTGGTTGTGATACATTGCACGCTATTTGTTTAATTATTTGAGGCAAGAGAAGTTCACTTATCTCAAGAATTTTGGTGTGCTGGCAACATTTTCCATTGGTGTTCTACGCAATGCTCATTATTCAGTGGTTTCAGTACCCCCATGATGGTCTAAGCCAGTTCGGTGTCTAGCATTTTAGGAAAGAGATCAGCAATGGCATCCTGTGTTTTTCTTAGTACAGGTTTCCTTTAAAGTAGAAGTAAAGCCCAAAATGCCCATCTAAATCCACGGTCATGACACATGCTGGGCCCCAATTCTTCCCATCGGCTACAGCAGAGTGGCAGAGCTATTCTTTTGATGTCCACATCGCTGCCTGGGTGATGTGGACACTTCCCATTGCCTGTCCAGTAGACATGTGCGAAATGTGTACGAATTTTCAGAAATTCGTACATTCGGACACACCTGAACATCCAAATCCCAATGCATCCGAATGCGTCCGAATCCGAATTTCCGTTTCCAAATTTCGGATCCCGTCCGAATTTCGTTCAAAAACTAAATTGAATCGGACATGTGACTATTCTGGCCAGTCAGATGTGTTTTTCAATTTAATGCATCCGAATGGGTCTGAAGACAAATTTTCGTTACGGCAACATGGGAGCCATATACAGTATATACATATAATACTAAAGCTGAGGCTCCCAGACCCAAATGGCATTCGGGATCCGAATTTTCGAATGTCATTTGGGTCTGGGAGCCTCAGCTTTAGTAATATATGTATATGGCTCCCAGATCCAAATGGCATTCAGGAGCTCCAGAATGCAATTCGGAAATTTGGATCACGAATGCCATTCGGGTCTAGGAGATTCAGCTTTAGTATTAATATCTGTATATGGTTTTCTGTGGTATTCGCAACGAATGTTCGTAAACTCATCCGAAACTAATGAAAATTCGTATTTTGTTCGAATCCGAAACCCGAAGCGAATTGAATTTCGGATCCCAATCCCGAATTCCAAAATAACAAAACATCCGAATCAAATTTTTCCACAGCTTACATGTCTACTGTCCAGCAGCTTGGTCCTCAAAGACTTCAGGGTTTCAGAGAGGGGTTTGTTCGAATTGGACTACGGCTACGGACTACGGCTCTGAATCACCATTTTCCACTACCAGAAGTGGGACTGGTGAGGGACAGCGGACTTAGGTAAGTAAAAGAGGGGTTACAACCTTTTTTCTTAAAGAGAAAAAAGCTGGATGAGAGGGAAGAGATGGGGTCTTAGTTTGACTGAAGATCAGCTTTAACTAAAAAGCACTCAATCCACCAATATATTTTTGGTTTCTGGTGGAAAATTAGCTCACCCAGAGGAAAACTACATAAATTATTGGCAATTATGCACAGATAGAGATCTGTCAGGAATTGACCCCATTGCTGCAACACAATACAGTAATGTTCAGGCATAGACTGTAGAAATAGGGTGTAGAACTTATAGATAGAGTAGATCTGGCAGGTTATTATGAGATCAATGACAACAAATCCACCTCAATGCTACACCCTGCCCTGCTGTATACAGCTCAAACAGATGTATTGTAAAGAATAGCACCGCCATGTCCCGTGGTGTAGTAGAAAGTGATGAAAAAAAAGATAAGCTATGTAGATATAATTCATACATAAAGCTTTTCCAAAGCCTCATGCATGTAGTATGTAGTGAAAACATTGGCAAAATTAAAAGGATACAACCAGGGGTGTAATGAGAAATCACAGGGCCCCATAGCAAAATGTTGTATAGGGCCCTGTGATTTCAAGTTACGCCTCTTGTAGAGTCCACCTGAGATCCCACACAGCCCACCTGAGAGTGACCCTGCAGAGCCCACCATAGACTCTCTATGGTGGGCTCTGCAGAGTCTCAGGTGAGCTGGTCACACCCCTGCACACCTCTTACCTGTCAGCCCCGATCCGCTGTCAGCCTCCTCCACCACCGGGTCCCACCTTCTCCTCAATCGCTGGCAGGCCCCACCTCCTCCTCTGCTGCCACCGCCGGGCCCCGACCTCCCCCAGTGCAGCTGCTGGCTGTCACTGACCAGGCAGTGGCTGTATGGAGGACCGTGCCGCTGCACAGATCACTGACAGATTGTCAGTCTTCTGGACAGTGGCACGTTCCTCCTCACATCCGCCAGTGACAGCCAGTAGCCTGCGATGCCATAGCAACCCAGGTGGCCCGCACGGCATCAGGGGGACCCTGTTGTTCCTCGTCCTGGCCGGGTCCCCCTGTGCTCCGGGCCCCATAGCTAGCGGCCACCTGGGTTGCTATGGCGATAGTTTCGCCACTGGATACAACTGGAAAAACGATCCCTGTGTAGAAAAGCTAAAACTGTTTTTAGGTTTGGGATGGAGTGGGGGGGATAAAACTCCTTTAAAATTGTTTACGATCTGTGTCACTTGGCGGAGATTTACCTTCGCTTGATGTCCTGTACACACAACAGGAAGTAAGAAGAAATCTTTTCAAAGTGAGGGCAATCTCCTTTTAGACTGTTGCTACCAGAACTAGTGTCCACATTGGAAGATTTTCTCCTCTATTCCTATTCTGGTGACAACTCAAAATTTTGGATTCTCCCTTACTCTCAGTCTTGATGACAATGGTCAACAGGACAGACAGAGATGGTGAATATCCCTAGCAGAGCCACAGATGCCAATAATAACTTAATAGGGGAAAATTGAAGAACAGAATTTGTATAAACTCGGATTCTTTTTAAACTTTCATCAATATAATGCATCAATATTTCCAGCAGTGTGAAAAATATATCTTATGTATTATGGAAGCAAATAACAAGACGATGGTGGCCTATTTTGTTATCAGTGGGATTTCAAACATCCCCCATTTGCAAGTTCCAATCTTCCTTTTGGTCCTTCTCATTTATCTTAACACTCTTGGTGGTAACATGACCATTCTCCTTCTGGTTTTCCTGGACTCTCACCTCCATACACCCATGTACTTCTTCCTGGCCAACCTGTCCATCTTGGACATGTCCTCCTCTTCCATCACTCTGCATAAGGTTCTGGCAGCTTTTATAACACGGGATAAGACAGTTTCTTTCCTTGGTTGCATAGTCCAGTTCTACATGTTCTCCTCCTTAGCCTGCAATCAGCTGTTAATATTGACAGCCATGAGTTTTGACCGCTATGTGGCCATCTGCAGTCCCTTACGTTACTCCATCATCATGAACTCAAGAGTTTGCGCCCTCTTGGCCACAGTCTGCTGGGTTTTGTCTTTTCTGGAGGTGGTGCCTTATCTTGTTCTACTATTGGAATTCACTTGTTATAAATCCAACATTATCAATCACTTTTTTTGTGATCTCGTGCCCCTTCTCAGTCTTACTTGCAGCGACACGTCAGCCTTGGAGATGTTGAGCTTGATTGAAGGACTATTACTTTTAAGCCTTACACCCTTTGTCCTCACCTTCACGCCTTATGTTTTCATTATTACTGCAATAGTAAGGATCCGTACGAGCAGCGGGAGATATAAAGCCTTCTACACTTGTTCCTCACACCTTATTACCGTGGTCCTTCTCTATGGGACCTTGGTCTCTCAGTATCTAAAGCCAACCACAGAGGACAGTTTAGAGTCCAATAAATTGTTTTCACTCTTTAACACAGCTGCCGTTCCAATGTTGAACCCTCTGATATACAGCCTGAACAACAAAGATGTCAAAGCAGCATTAAAGAGGACATTGCGTGCAATAAAGTATTAGCAACATTTATTTCTATTTTGTTTTTGTTTTTTTGTTCCTCGTTGTGTCTGATGTATTTCTTCTTTGTAAAATTTGGTGTGAGCGAGGATCGGAGCTCCTACCATATTTTTACTTCTATCCTGTGCTCTGTTACCCTTTACGTCCTGTCCTGCTGACAAGGTTTCACCAGACAGAAAGTAAAATATATCAAGAACAAAGAAGAAACATGGAGCTTTTAGGGTGTCCAAACCATACATCGGGTCCATCAGATACACATAGAAGGGAATATATCAAAACTGGAGCAGACAAAATATGGTGCAGTTGTCTATGGCAACCAATCAGCTTCTCTCTCTCATTTTCAAATCTTAACTGAACAAGCTGAAGAGAGAAGCTGATTGGTTGACATGCACAACTGCTCCAGGTGTTTTCTGCTCCAGTTTTGATAAATCCTCCTCCATAGTCTTGTATAAGAGATACACTTTATTCATTAAAATCTACATGGCTCAGAAACTTGGTTACATTCATCGGCATGATACAAAAGCACATTAAAACCAAACTACCTCCCTATGGTGCCCTATGGTACACACATATGTGTATATATAATACTCATATATTTGTTTCTCCTTATTTGTCCTTAAACATATAGTAATCAGGGGTGTAGCAAAATTTTATACTGAGTATAAATACGCGGTATACTGAGACGCGGCAGCTGAAGCGGATCCCGACAATTGTGCCGGGATCGGCCCAGCTGCGTGAGTGACAGCTGGCTCTGCCTATCTACAGGCAGAGCCAGCTGTACCCGCCCCCTCCTCCGTCCGTTCCGCCAGTCAGCGCTGGCGAATCGGAGCAGGGAGGGGGGAATCCAGCCCCTCCCCTGTCACGGCAGGGAGCCGTGACAGGATTGAGAGGTGAGTGAACGCCGGTAACTGTTCGCTCACCTCCCGATCTACTGAGCCGACCTGTGACAGTCTCATTGTCACAGGTCGGCTAGAACTATGAGGTGAGTGAAAAGCACTCACCTCATAGTTCTCCTTTAAAAAGCAGTAATGGTGCCAAACCAAGAGTCCAGAGTTAATGGAATGAGAGCCAATGGTTTTAGGAATTGCAAGGGTCTCCCCTTCTTCAGGGCTAATAACACTTACGGTGTATTGTGTAATCAGTTACAATCAAGCATGTCCCTTATAATGAAACAATCATGTCTCTTTGGGTCACGTGGGGGGAGGAGGGGGGGGGGCAGAGGGGCATGGACGCTCTGCTGCACAATATTTGCAGTGTGCCTGCCGTCCCTTTTCAGGGGCAGAGTGGCATGGACGCTCTGCTGCACAATATTTGCAGTGTGCCTGCCGTCCCTTTTCTGGCCAGGGCAGTCCAGGTTGCTTAGAGCCTGGCGGGGACATGTGTAAGGGCCACATCTCTCCACCCAGCTCTTAGAAGCCTGGGATAATGATACTGTGGCTTGCAGAACCACTAAGGTAGGCAGGAGAGCTCGCTATATCTGACGATTCCATCAGAGGGCAGGAGAAGCCCTGAGAATGGAATATTATTGATTCACACGCCGAAAAATCATTTGATTTTCTCAAATTGTAACTGTTATTCTTTGAACAGAAATGTTGTAACTCAACCTAAAATGAATGATTAAACTGTATTTGTCAGTTCAACTGATCTGATTATTTTCAAATGACCTAATATCGTGGATGGTAATAATGGTAATAATGTGGATAATATGGATGGTATTAATTATATATTTGTTTACATTTTTAATTAAATTATTTTGCGGAAATTATTTAGTACTAAAATTGGAGGTGAGAATCCTCATGTTGTTTACCCAGTTACATTTATTTCTTTTTAGATGTACTCAGAATTGTCATACCATATATTGAATATTTTCTTTTCTGATGCAGCACACATAAACTGTTTTGTTCAATGTGATCAAAATTACAATTCAAGTTATGATCCGTTATCTTTAGTCCTCATTCACACTGTAATCTGGCTATTGCACCCGCCCACTGCCTGCTGTCAATCAGCATGGGGCGACCTGATAGAGAACTTTCTCCTTCAGGCCCTTCCTCTGCTAATTTTGACGGTAACGCCTCATTCACACTGTAATCGGCCGGCATGTACAGCTCCGTGCTGCGTGCAGGACCGTATCGGGCAGCTCCCAGGAAGGACAGGTGCTGCGTGTGATAAGTGCACAGCCCCTGTCCTTCTCTATGGGAATACGCGGCCGTACACCCCTCTACACTCACCCGCCCCGCATGTCCGTACGGGTGCAGGTGAGCGTACTCGTAGGATGACAGAATGGATCCTGTCTGCGTCCGAGCCCGGAAACACGCACCCCTACGGACCTGTACTTGAGGTGAGCATAGGGGGCGTATGGCCGCGTAGTCCCATAGAGAAGGACGGGGGCTGCGTACTAATCACACGCAGCACCTGTCCTTCCCGGGAGCTGCTTGATCCGGCCCTGCGCGCAGCACGGAGCTGTACGTGCCGGCCGATTCCAGTGGGAATGAGGCGTTACCGTCAAAATTAGCAGAGGAAGGGCCTGAAGGAGAAAGTTCTCTATCAGGTCGCCCCATGCTGATTGACAGCAGGCAGTGGGCGGGTGCAATAGCCAGATTGCTATTGGCTATTGCATTTTACAATATCCAATAGCAGGCTGAGTATGGCTCCCAGCCTGCAATGAAGAGGAGGCAGGGGGGCGGGGCAGAGGAGCCGCGGCCGGACCAGGAGAGCGACGCATCGGCTGGACATCAGCGGAGGTACGGGGGCAGCTATTAATGTAGCGGTCTGTGTCCCCGCTGCCTCCGCCAACACAGGCGCGGAGAGCAGCGGGGATTTGAAGGGACACAGGCCGCTGCAGCCACAGTTAATTATATATTTGTTTACATTTTTAATTAAATTATTTTGCGGAAATTATTTAGTACTAAAATTGGAGGTGAGAATCCTCATGTTGTTTACCCAGTTACATTTATTTCTTTTTAGATGTACTCAGAATTGTCATACCATATATTGAATATTTTCTTTTCTGATGCAGCACACATAAACTGTTTTGTTCAATGTGATCAAAATTACAATTCAAGTTATGATCCGTTATCTTTAGTCCTCATTCACACTGTAATCTGGCTATTGCACCCGCCCACTGCCTGCTGTCAATCAGCATGGGGCGACCTGATAGAGAACTTTCTCCTTCAGGCCCTTCCTCTGCTAATTTTGACGGTAACGCCTCATTCACACTGTAATCGGCCGGCATGTACAGCTCCGTGCTGCGTGCAGGACCGTATCGGGCAGCTCCCAGGAAGGACAGGTGCTGCGTGTGATAAGTGCACAGCCCCTGTCCTTCTCTATGGGAATACGCGGCCGTACACCCCTCTACACTCACCCGCCCCGCATGTCCGTACGGGTGCAGGTGAGCGTACTCGTAGGATGACAGAATGGATCCTGTCTGCGTCCGAGCCCGGAAACACGCACCCCTACGGACCTGTACTTGAGGTGAGCATAGGGGGCGTATGGCCGCGTAGTCCCATAGAGAAGGACGGGGGCTGCGTACTAATCACACGCAGCACCTGTCCTTCCCGGGAGCTGCTTGATCCGGCCCTGCGCGCAGCACGGAGCTGTACGTGCCGGCCGATTCCAGTGGGAATGAGGCGTTACCGTCAAAATTAGCAGAGGAAGGGCCTGAAGGAGAAAGTTCTCTATCAGGTCGCCCCATGCTGATTGACAGCAGGCAGTGGGCGGGTGCAATAGCCAGATTGCTATTGGCTATTGCATTTTACAATATCCAATAGCAGGCTGAGTATGGCTCCCAGCCTGCAATGAAGAGGAGGCAGGGGGGCGGGGCAGAGGAGCCGCGGCCGGACCAGGAGAGCGACGCATCGGCTGGACATCAGCGGAGGTACGGGGGCAGCTATTAATGTAGCGGTCTGTGTCCCCGCTGCCTCCGCCAACACAGGCGCGGAGAGCAGCGGGGATTTGAAGGGACACAGGCCGCTGCAGCCACAGTTCTCCTAAATGTACCGGCAGCTGCCGATACATTTAGGAGAACTGTAGACCTGGTTCGTAAGTATGGATTGTCCGTAAGTCGGACGTCCGTAACCCGGGGACTGCCTGTAGTCTGCATTACTTATCTCTGTGCTCGTTACAGGTTCAATGAATCAGGAACCCAGAGAATTAACATGACAGCCAAGAAACTGGCATTTTTAGAAGGAGAGGTCAGCTATGGCTGCCTATGAACACACCTCCCATGAAAGGTTTCCTTTAATTCTACATATCTAAACTGCGAACAGATATTCTATTTGATAAAGAACAAGAGAGACAGCGCCTTCGCCTCGTGTGTTGTCGTTTATTAGACCGAGATATATAGGTGTAATAAAATCTAGTCACATACACATACATAAGATGTTCAAATGCAGTGTATAAATCAAGCCAAGAACCTCCAAGGAAAAGTAGCTGACACATTTCAGTGCAATCCCCCTTCCTCATAGCTCCTTCCGAGGATATTTCCCAATAGTCTTTTGGATGGCTGCCTCGCATAGCATGGAAAGATTTGAAGATTTCTGATGGAAAAGGGATGAAGATTTGCCAAGTGCTAGTTTTGCGTTCCTTGGTGTTAGATATTCTATTTGCACAGAGCAGTGTAACTAGATACACTATACAGCCGGAGTTTGAGGACATCTGACCATCACACATATACGAGCTTCATTGACATCCTAGTCCAAAACCATGGACATTAATATGGAGTTGGGCCCCCTTTGAGCTGTAACAGCCTCCACTCTTCTGAGAAGGCTTTCCACAAGATTTGAATGTTGTCTGTGGGAATTTCGTGCCCATTAGGCCAAAAGAACTTTAGTGAGGTCACCTCCTGATGTTGGATGAGAAGACCTGGCTCACAATCATCATCCCAGTTCATCCCAAAGGTGTTCAGTAGGGTTGAGGTCAGGGCTCTGAGGACGCTCAAGTTCCTATACACCAAACTCATCAAACCATGTCTTTATGGCTTTGTACACAGACGTACGGTCATGGTGGAACAGAAAAGGGTCTTCACCAAGCTGTTACCATGAGTTTGGAAGAGCATTATTGTCTACAAAGTCTTTGTAGACAATTGTAGTATTAATAGTCCCCTTCGCTAGAAATATCTGATCTCCATCATTTGGAGGGGGGTCCACATACTTTTGACCACATTGTGAATGAAAAAAAACCCAAACTCAGCTGTAATGGCACAAAAATAATAATATATGTTTAATATATATTTGCTTTCTGTTTCACATCAATAATTACAGAATAAATAGAGGTAGACATATAACCATTGTATATATAACCTGTTTCAGTTTATTACAATCGATGAACAATGTTACATACATAGTTACATAGTATATGCAAATGCATACATTATCTGATTAAAGTAAATGTATTGGAGTCTGAAATCTCATCAAGAGGCTGGAATAAGTAAACAAACAAAACAATATAAAAGGATGCTTGCAGTAACCAATGAAACTGCAGCTTTCTAGCTTTTACTCGTCTAGTGAATCTCAAAAGAGAAAAGGCAAGCATATGAGTAGTTTGTTATGGACACTTTTAGGGTCCAGTCTTCAGGTAACATTGGTGTTATACCATGCCCTACCACAAAGCATGGTAACATGAGAGCCGTGCATTGCGGTATCATTCATTTTGAATGGCACCCCAACTCACTGCCGAGACCAAGTCCTCTGGTACCCAAGCCAAAGATGACAAAGCGAGACAGATGGAGCTCGGCCGTGCCGGTGCATGGAATATAAATGACTTTGTTCAGGTATTTATATGACTGGAAAGTAACTATATCAGGGCACACACTGTAGAGGAATGACGGAGTAGAAAAGAGAGGAGGCGGAGTTGTCATTTATGTCAAGAATGACATAAAACATTAATTCATAAAACAAATCAACTACTTGAAACCCGCTGGGTCTGCTTAGAAACCAGAGAGGGATCTTCCCATAGAACAGATGTAGTATACAGACCTCCAGGACAGTCTGAGAAAAATAAAAACCTGTTGATAAGACACTCATCAGTCTAAGGATATGATATGATAACCTGTGGATGGAATAACATGTTGCAGGGTGTGTGGCTATCAGCATTGTCACTGCTGACTCACAAGCCTATAGGTTGTCAGTCAGCCCCCCGCCCACACCTAGTCCCACCCACTGCTTTCTGGATCAAAAACACCACCTCTGTAGCTGAAATCCTCCCACTGTAAGCTGCAGTGTCTGGGTGGGGGAGCATGCGAGACACAATCAAATAAGGATTTGGCTCAGTCAGGAGGCTAAAGGAAGTTTTTTTGTTTCTTTTATCAGGTTTGTGCATCGCATAGTAACTGGATTTGGTACTTGTTTAGGCCTTTAGTTGTACCGGATGGTAATCGATCCAGAGTTCTACAAAAAAATTTAAGTATACTTGTTGGGCCATTAAACCAGGTTTTATTCAGTCTCTTCTAACAGGAGAAGTTCCCCATGACTGGTGGACAGCTAATATTGTTCCTATCCACAGGATGGGTAGTAAGGAGGAAGGGGGCAACTACAGGCCAGTTTAACATCTGTTGTAGTAAAGTTAATGGAATTACTTCTCAAAAGAGGGACCAGTGATCACTAAAACACACACATTGCTCAACCCAAAGCAGCCCGGCTTTACTGAAGGCAGACTTTTTTTTTCTATATCACAAATGTTTTGGACAGGGTGGCACTGTGGACACAGCCTATCTTTATTTCAGCAAAGCATTTGATATGGTTCAAAAAAAGATCTCATAAAAAAAGTTGCACAAAGCTAAGACTTAACCCTTTCAGTGGATCAGTGGTGTTTCAGTGGATACACAGTTGGCTAAAGGACAGATATCAGAATGTGGTTGTAAAAGAGGTATATACAGAAAAGAGACCAGTCACTAGTGGTCTGCAAGGCATTGTACTGGGCCATGTTCTATTTCAATTGTTTGTGAATGATATCACTGAAGGTATGACCCACCAACTGATATCTTGTTGCTGCTTTGCTGTAGTACTGTCTAATGTTGTCGATATTGATCTTGCTGCGTTCCCCTGAAGTTATCTATTTTTAGTTTGGGTATAACTGTGATGAGCTTCCAACAGTGACTGCTCTGTTCTGCCTCAAAGCCATCCACGGTCATCAATGATGACCCTTCTTTTAGCCGATAAGAATAGATGACCAGGAACTACTTAACATCAGTTGGTCACCACCATTGGTCCATGGACCACAGTTTGAGAATAATGTGCTCTAGAGTTGGGATGAGGTTAGGGTTTGCTGCCAAACTGAGTTTGTGGTGAACTTTGCAGATTGGCCATTCATCCAAAGGGAGAATTTATGGGCAAATTCCCCCAGGCACCAGGAGCGAACCCAAACTCCTGCAAGGAAGTGAAACATTTAGCAGCAGTATTACTACCACTGCTAACAGGGTTATTAATAGTGCTGTGAAGAGTTTGGAGAAGGCGGGACAAGTGGACAATCTAGGACAACATAGCTGAACTGGAAAGTGAGCTGAATTTTTCCAAATCAGCTATTTTGGAATAGGATGTTTACTTCTCCTGCCTTCTCCAAACACTTCACCCTTTAGTGAATAACCCTCTAAATGTTACAGCTTCCCCTCAAACTGGTCAGGAAGTCAGCAGAAGTTGGCATCCTAACAACCTAGAAGTCATACTGCCTGATTAATTTAGCTGTCACATGGATTCCGAACCTTTTCCGACCAGCAGCCAAGCAGGCCAGGAAATGGGAGGGACAATCGTGCGCAACCTTCCCCCTTCCAGCAATGCCAGAACAATCTGAAAACTTCCAGTTGGTGAAGAACCAAAAGGCAAAACATTCATTGTCAACCCAGGACTGGAAAAGCTTGCATGTGCTTGCAGTTCTTCTTTGGTCACAACGACACAAATTGTCTACAGACTCGCATATATACTCTATATCTTCAGCCTCCATCATAAAGATACCAGACACGGATCACATGACTTTGTATTTGTGGAATATAATATTACACTTTCATAGAGAGACATTACATATATGCTCAGAGACCAACCATGACCACCACACCTGTTCTATAAGTTAATTTCTTTGATCAAGAAGATCGAGGCGACATCTCGTCTTGGGTTTATGAGGCCTCGATGTTGTAATCTTGTGCTTATTTAGATTATTCAAAACTATTTACAAGGCGTCTCCCATAGTATCTCCAGTCAGTTACAGTTGTTTCCTAGATGGAAAAAAAATTTGAATCATTAATTCATTGAATGACTTATTGTATCTTTGTAATTCATATATAATTATATAATTCATATATAATTCATATATAATGCTGTAAACACTTTATATACTGTATGCTGATGCAGCTTCTACAACACTTTACAGAGAACCTTGAACAATTCCCATCAGTCTCTATAACAATGTTACTGTCACAGTCCCATGGTAAGGCCAATTTTGGAAGAAGCCAATTTAACCCACCAGTATGTTCTTGGCTTGTGAACGTAAATCAAATATTTTACCATTATTGATTATTTTATCATTCATGTTCCTAATTTATATACAGAAGAATGAAAACATGTCACTGTACTTTACTGAATTCCAATAACCTCAGGGCAGGAACCCACAGAAATCAGTGAGAATTCACTCTGCTGCTGAAAGACCGGGACAAGATGAATTCTGACTGGTTGCTGGATTATTGCACTTACAGCAGAACTTCAGGCAAATTAAATCTTAACCTTTGCCTACCCCCAGCACCAGCAGTGGGCCTACCCCCAGCACTGCAAGGGTTAAGTGCTCTTTTTGTCTAGAGAGCTAAAGTAAAACTATCACGTATCTGAGTGGAGACCTACCATTGAGGAGGCTTCCCTTGCAGCTCGTGTCCCTCGATCCTGAGGATGGGAACAGAGGTGGAGTGACAGCGAGCTGCACGAGTGCCAAGGATGTAGCAGACACTTGTGCCGGGTAGAAAGTCCAGAATCTGGAACGGAGGCAGGTTAGGCCGAGCCGAGGTCAAGCCGGGCGGGCAGCAGGGTGTTTGAAGCAGAAGACAGGAGCGAGATCCAAACAGAAGCCAAGGGTCAAATCCGGGCGAGCAGCAAGGTACAAAACAGGAGGCAGAAGGAAGTCCAATGAACAGGCGGAGGTCAGGAGGCGGGCAGCAATCAAGAATGGTCAGAGGAAATCCGGGTCAAACACAGGAAGTCAGTAAACAAGGCAGGAGTAAGGAACACAGGGAACTAGCTGAAGATCATCCGCTTTATGTGCGCACGTTTTCGTGCGGAAGTTTGTTGTGCGCGAATGCGAACTAGCGCCGTTTTCCAGTTACTCGGAAAACGGGGCCATGCGCAGAGGTGCTTGGTGTCTTACAAAAACTTTATACTCACCCGAACTGTGATGCCGGCCTGCTCTTAGACATCTCCCTCCAGCCTGTTTCCGCCTCTACTCTGGTGGTGGAATGTCTCTCACATGTTCTATACACTGTACAGGACGTGATGACTCTCAGGACCTTAGGCCACTGGAGCGGGAGCGAGGCCGAAGAGACTGGTCTATGAGCAAGCCGGGATCGCGGTTCGGGTGAGTATAACTTTTTATTTTAGCTCCCTAGACAAAAAGAGCACTTAAACCTTGCAGTGCTGGGTGTAGCCCCACCACAAGGGTTAAGATTTGATTTGCTGGGTACTTCTTCTATAAGGTATTTGTAAAGCTAAAACTGTAGACACACCAGGAAGTGAAAGGAAGCTGCTCGAAAGTGAGGGAGTCCCCCTTTTAGACAGTTGTCTCCAGATCATGTGTTCCCATCAGAAGATTTCCCCTCTATTCCTGTTCTATTGACAACTCAAAATTGTTGGGTTCTCCTTCACTTTCAGACCTGGAGACAATGGCCATTAGGACAAATAGTGAGGGTGAATTTCCATAGCGGGGGGGGGAACGCTAACAGAGTTTTATCAACATCCTACTCAAAACTTACAAACAAAAATCTATTGGCCTGAAAATTCAGCAGCAGCTCATATACGGTCCAATATTTCCAACAGAGAAAATATTAACAGTGCTATTCACAAAAGGGTGAGGAGTTTGGAGAAGGCAGGAGACGTGAACAATCTAGGACAACATAGCTGAATTGGAAAGTGAGCTGAATCGGATAATTTTTCCAGTTCAGCTATTTTGGCCCTAGATTGTTCACCTCTCTTGCCTTCTCCCAACTCTTCACCCTTTTGTGAATAACTCTGTAAATTACCTTTCTCTGATAATACTATACATGGATGTACTAGTATGTTCTTGGCTTTAACCATTGTGTTACCCATATATTTACATACAAGCCATATCTCCCCACAAAGTTGTCTGGGCCGGAGAGGTCATCTGTTTGGCAGCCTTGTAAGCCAGACGCAGGCAATCTGTGTCTTTCTAGAGGCCAAAGAGCTACAGATCCAATGACGTCTTCCCCAGAGGATGGCTAGATAACCATAGGCTACCTCAGCTTTTTGTGAGAAGCGGTGAGCTCAATGAAGCTTCATGAGAGAGCTGATGTGATTTCGTCAAAAAGAATAAAAAGATAAAACAAGGCTCACCTCCAGGATCAGAATCTTATTCAATGTGTTTTGAAGTATACACCCCTGGCGGCTGAACTAAAGATGACCGGATTTCCCTCTCCTCTCTGCAGGACAGACCACAAGACAAGCACATTTTAAGGACAAATTGGACATTATTAATCTTAAGAGCCCAAGTGCCCTTCAGGGCTCAAAAGGTAAATTTACCCAAATGGCTTAACACACATCAGACAGTTGTAGAACTGTTAGCAGAAGAAGAGTGTATGACATACTGTATAGTGGAGTGTTGCTTCCATTCCTGTCAACATCAACAAATTCTTTCAGTAATTCATGAGAGTGCTGACAGTACAGGAATGCAGAATGTGAAAGACATTCATCAATTGCAATATACAAACCCTACGTGTATGCTTTTCTTAGGTAAATAGGAAATAATGTATCAAAATAAACTATATGGTAGACATGTAAGCTGCGAAAAAATTTGGTTCGGTTCGGATATTTCTTTATTTTGGAATTCGGATCCGAAATTCAATTTGGTTCGGGTTTCGGATTTGGATGACATCCAAATTTTCGTCAGTTTCGGATGAGTTTACAAATATGCATTGCGAATACCACAGAAAACCATATACAGGTATTAATACTAAGCTGAATCTCCCAGACCCGAATGGCATTCAGGGTCTTGGAGCCTTATACATATATTACTAAAGATGAGGCTTCCAGACCCGAATGGCATTGGGGAGCTCCCGAATGCAATTTGGAAATTCGGATCCCGAATACCATTTGGGTCTAGGAGATTCAGCTTTAGTATTATATGTATATACTGTATATGGCTCCCATGTGGCCGTGACAAAAATTTGTGTTCAGACCCATTCGGATGCATTAAACCGAAAAACACATCTCATTGGCCAGAAATGTCACATGTCTGATTCAGTTAAGTTTTTGAACGAAATTTCGACGGGATTGGAAATGAATATTCGGATTTGGACACATTCGGATGCATTGGGATTCGGAAATTCAGATGTGTCCGAATTTCAAAATTTTGATTCGGAACTAAATGAATCGCACATGTCTTCTATATGGCCAACAGTGCATGAAGACTTGACCATCACATAGCATTCTTGGCATGTTGGACATAGCATTCTTAAACCATGGGCATTAATACGACGATGGCCAACCTTTGTGGACATGAAAACCTTCACTCTTCCATGAAGGCTTTCCACGAGATTTTCAAATGTGTCTGTGGGAATTTGTGTCTATTTAGCCAAAAGAGCATTTGTGAGGTCAGGTCCTGATGTTGGAGGAGAAGATTTGGCTCATAGTTGGCATTCCAATTCATCCCGAAGGTGTTTAGTAGGGTTGAGGTTAGGGCTCTGGCAGGACACTGGAGTTCTTCCACACCAAACCCATCAAACCATGTCTTTATGAAGATTATGCTGATGTTGGGCAAGAAGACCTGGCTCATAATTGGTGTTCCATTCCTTCATAAAGGTGTTCCGTAGGGTTGAGGTCAGGGCTCACTTGCGTTCCTCCACACCAAATTCATCAAACCATGTCTTTATGGAGCTGGAGCTAATGTTGGGCAAGAAGACCTGGCTCACAATTGGTGTTCCATTCCTTCATAAAGGTGTTCAGTAGGGTTGAGGTCAGGGCTCACTTGCGTTCCTCCACACCAAATTCATCAAACCATGTCTTTATGGGGCTGGCTTTTTACACAGGGGGACAGTTATGCTGGAACAGAACAGAGCCTTCACCCAACTGTTACCACGAGGGTAGAAGCAGTTCTCTAATATGTCTTTGTATTCTGGATCCAATCATTTGAAAAGTTTATCCACATACTTTTGACGATATTGTGTATTCTTTACAAGTCAAACATTCATCTCAAACCTGCTACTGGAAGCAAAGGCTGTAAACACTGGGAGCCACCCCTTTCTGCTTACTACATGGAGAACCAGCTCACTGCAGCATTGTTTTGCAGCAGTAACACTCTGTGATTATTCAGTCTGCAGACACTGTTGAAGGAACACCCTGAAATTATCAGCACTGGACAAATACGGCACAAGTGTGTGTAACATCTTAGCGACCAGAACAATTCCAGTGCAATAAATTATAAACATTTAACCACAGCTCATTGCAGCAATGTGTGTTAATGCACAGTACACACGTTGGTGCGTTGTGGTGCCATTCATTTCAAAATGTGTGGGGAAGGTGCGTTGGGGTGCCGTTTATTTTGAATAAACCCCAATGCACCTACCTGCAACACACAACAAAGCACTGTCATGCCTTGCCGTGCACTACAGTACTCAAAAGTCTGCGGGTGTGAATTTCAGTCCAATGTGGTACACTGGCTGCTCATTCAAATGAATAGGCTGCCCTAACGTAACATAGTATTAATGCGTGTGTGTTGAATGCACCACAACAGACTTTCATGTTGTGAATGGGCCTTAAATTTAAGAAAAGTATTACTGATATATTAGCATGTTGTGTTCATATGTCCAAGTCCCATCTGGTCAAAATCACCACTTTGTGGTTTTTATCATCAATCAAATGGCCCTCTTCACTCGTCCCAAGACCTCCTGCTCTCTAGCTCCCTTGTCACCTTCCCCCATGATTCTCAAGAGCCTTAAGCCTTCTCATCCTCTGGAATCTCCTACCTCAATCTGTCTGGCTGTCTCCTACTTGGTCCACCATTAGGTGATCCCTGAAAACTCATCTCTTCGTAGAAGCCTATCCCGCCTCTACCCAACAACTGAACTTTTACCGTCTCCATCAACTCATGTCCACACAGTTACAACCTTTTGTATCACTCGCCCGTCCTTTTAGATTGTAAGCTCTCATGAGCAGAGCTCTCCTAACTCTCTTGTCTTTAATTGTATTAGAACTGTACTGTCTCCAGGGCTGGATTTTCCACAAGGCCAACCGAGGTCCAGCCTTGGGGCAGCAGGGAGTAGTGGGGCAGCAGGGGTGTGGAATTCCTATCGCCCGATGCCCAGGACATGCCATTCTGGATGCCGGCCGGGTAACTGTTTTCTACATTTAGCCCTGCTTTGGGCAAACAGAGCTAAATGTACAGCGGGGAAGCTGCCGCTTGTTTTGTAAAAGTGATCTCGGCCTGCAGGTCTGCCATTCTCCATGGGGGGGGGGAGGGTTGGTTGTCGGGTAGGTGGGCACATTGAGGAACCTGGCCTTGTGGCAGCAGAGAGAGTAAATCCGGCCCTGACTGTCTCCCCATATTTTGCAAAGTGCTGTGCAAACTGTTGGTGCTTTGTAAATCCTCTATAATAGTAATAATGGTCTCAGCTAGGTGCAATTTAAGAACACAGACAGAAGACATTCCCTTTTCAACTGAAGAGAACAATCGCCAATACACAAGACCCACCTGGAACTTATCTCTAGTTTTCTGCGAAATCTGGGAAAAGACAAAAACACCACAACAAGGATAATGAAGATCAGGCAAGCAGCCAGCACAGACGTCACTCCGCCAATCACTCCAGGTCTGCTGATACGGGACTGGCAGTCGGTTCCAAAATACCAAAAATAACTTGTATCAGGACATCTGCGGTGAGAGGAAGCATACGGTCACATGTTCATTAAAATCGGGAGTCAAATCTTTAAAATGCATTCAATTAGCTTAACTATTAACAACAATGTTTCTAATGTATGTTATGTGAATGCCAATGTATTGTCTCCTCATCGCTGTTGGGTCTACTTGGCCAACTTTGTTGTTGTTTCTTTTATATATTTTATTTCATGTCTACGGAAACATTGGAATATTGTTGTATATAAGTGTATTTAAAATGAAAAGAATCTATATTAGAATTCTCAAGATATCTTCCATGTTTTGAAAATGTACAATAACTTAAAGGAGAACTATGGGGTCAGGGCTTTTCCCCATAGTTCTCCTTAGGGTAACGGGAGGACACAAACCTCCCGTCACCCTAAGCTCAGTATACCACGTGCTACTGCTCCCGGTATACTAAGACGCCGCAGCTGAAGCGGATCCCGACAATTATGTCTGGATCCGCCCAGCTGCATGAGTGACAGCTGGCTCTGCCTATCTAGAGGCAGAGCCAGCTGTACCCGCCCCCTCCCCCTTGGGAGGGGAGGGGGACTGGCTGCAGACGAACAATCGGCTTCCCTCACTCTACATTTAGTCCTGCTTGTGCAAAACAGGACTAAATGTAGAGAGGGCAGCTTACCGCCCGACGCCCGTAACTTCCCCACAAGGACACCGCTGCCGCCCCTCTATGCCCTGCCTCCCCGAGGCCGGACCTCAGTGGCCTTGTGGGGAATCTGTCTGTATGGAGTGCAGGTGATTTCGTATTATCGATTAAACACACACACAGACACAGCAAGGCAAGCCTCTTCCCTCCCCCCTGTTTCCCTCTCTTCCCTTTTCCCTTCTTCAAGCTAGTAGATAGACGGCTGCTAGAGACTGCTCTGTCTCTTGTGATCTTGTACGGAACAGGAAGT
Organism: Nanorana parkeri; assembly: GCF_000935625.1. Taxonomy (NCBI): domain Eukaryota; kingdom Metazoa; phylum Chordata; class Amphibia; order Anura; family Dicroglossidae; genus Nanorana; species Nanorana parkeri. The sequence goes on from NW_017306999.1 coordinate 419,589, forward strand.
TCAGGGAAGCCAAGCTGAGAGAGTTGGAGCTGTTCTAAACCATAATGACTATAAGTGCTTGGGGGGAAAAATGTAAAGAAATACTTTGCTGGGCGATGTATATTTTTTGATCTGGAATCATACTTAAAAAAAGTTTGAGAGTTTAACTGATGTGGTGTTCCCGGCGAACAGGCCGAGATACATTTGAGGCCTGAATCTGTAAAACTCGGAGAATAGAACTGGGAATATCCTGCCGGCACGTACGGGCCACAAATCTCTGAAACCAAAGGACATTTCGTAAAGATCAACAAGGCTGCAATCCAGAGCTGCAACAACTAATTGACTAAATCGATAATAATCAATTATGAGAATAGTTGGTAACTTTTCTCACTCATCGATTAGTTGGTTGGGGGGGTGGTGGGTGGGAGAGAGAGAGAGATGAAGGGGGAAGAGAGAGAGAGATGGAGGGGGAAAGAGAGAGAGAGGGGGTAAGATAGAGAGAGAGAGAGGGAGGGAGGAAGAGAGAGAGTGGGGAAGAGAGAGAGGGGGGAAAAGAGAGAGAGATTTTTTATACAACCAACCGATTAGTTGAAAAAATAATCGGGTAACTAATCGATGAGAATAATCGTTAGCTGCAGCCCTACTGCAATCATGACATTTGAAAAGTGACAGTGGTAGTTGGGACAGACTATAATGGTTCCCAGGGGTGCTTGCAATGGTCAACTATTTTACATTAGGGCCCTTTTATTTAAAAAATGCATAGCTTATTCATCCAGCAAAACCACAGGTACATCTGTTTTGTAAACCAGCTGTTGTGAGAATGGGGCCAAAAAGAATGTTCTTATCGAAATTTCTGTTCTGTTTGGATGTTCTTCAATAGGTATATTCTCAAAGAACAGAGTAAATGGGGGGGAAAATACTGCAATATGGCCACTAGATGGCGCTGAGGATCATAGGAAATAAATACGTGTTCGTAAAGAGATACAATGTTACAATTCAAGAGACCACTTGGAGGGAATGAGCATATAAATGTAACCAATGATACTACGGGTATAGCAATGGTTACATTTATATGCTTATTCTCTCCAGTAAGCTTGAATTTTAAGATTGCATTTTGTTACTAACATTTGTTTATTTCCTATGAAAATTGTTAAAGTATCATTTATTCTCACTTACCTGTATAGTTAATAGCGTGGACAGCGGAAATGGAGGATTTACGGAAGCAAAGGAGATCTGAAGAAGTAGAGACGGACATGCATGTAAATTCTGCACATGGAAGATTATCGGAAACTTCTAAAAGCTTTTTCAGTTCGGTGCTATTCCTTCATAATCTGCATTTAATTTGGCCCGTCCAACCTTTTAAAACCCCTTTCTCATTAAAGGAATTTTACACATATTGCAAAAAAAATTAAATAAATGTGCCCATATTATTCAAATAAAAACGTCCATTTATTAGTGTTTTGCACTGGAGCCTGCAAAGCATTGCGAGCTTGATTAGGGGGTCGGGGGTGCAATGCACAGGCTCCTGCAGACTATTCCCCCAGCCCGAACACCAAATGGTGGTATGGACCACTAGTTATGGGACTGGAGGAAGTATCAGTAGACTCCAAGTACAATGATGTCACCACACTGGTGCTCCATGGAGAACTACAAGTCCCTCCATGGAAATCTACAAGACTTACAACTCCCTCCATGGATGTCTACAAGTCCCTCCATGGAGGTCTACAAGTCCTTCCATGGAGGTCTACAAATTCTACAAGTCTCTTCATGGAGGTCAACAAACTCTACAAGTCCCTCCATGGAGGTCTACAGAGTCCACAAGTCCCTCCATTGAGGTCTACAAAGTCTACAAGCCCCACCATGGAGGTCTACAAGCGCCTCCATGGAGGTCTACAAGCCCCTCCATGGAGGTCTACAAGCCCCTCCATGGAGGTCTACAAGCCCCTCCATGGAGGTCTACAGAGTCTACAAGTCCGTCCATGGAGGTCTACAAAGTCTACAAGTCCCTCTATGGAGGTCTACAAAGTCTACAAGTCCCTCCATAGAGGTCTACAAAGCCTACAAGTCCCTCCATGGAGGTCTACAAGTCCCTCCATGGAGGTCTACAAAGTCTATAAGTCTCTCCGTGCAGGTCTACAAGTCCCTCTGCCATGGTGGACCAGTAGTTTCTCCATTTACAGATCATGGGAATGGTTCTGTAAATGGATGACATGGCTGTGTGGGCCGCACCTAATTGCTACATAATACAAGATGACCCCTTGGAGGTCACCAAGCCCCTCCATGGAGGTCTACAAGCCCCTCCATGGAGGTCTACAAGCCCCTCCATGGAGGTCTACAGAGTCTACAAGTCCGTCCATGGAGGTCTACAAAGTCTACAAGTCCCTCTATGGAGGTCTACAAAGTCTACAAGTCCCTCCATAGAGGTCTACAAAGCCTACAAGTCCCTCCATGGAGGTCTACAAGTCCCTCCATGGAGGTCTACAAAGTCTATAAGTCTCTCCGTGCAGGTCTACAAGTCCCTCTGCCATGGTGGACCAGTAGTTTCTCCATTTACAGATCATGGGAATGGTTCTGTAAATGGATGACATGGCTGTGTGGGCCGCACCTAATTGCTACATAATACAAGATGACATGGCAGAAGATACC
>NW_017306999.1:422251-440251 GCF_000935625.1 Nanorana parkeri
GGGGTGACAATGTTTCATGTTACATCCTAAATATGGCTGTAATATAAAACATGGTAAGAAAGGTGGGATTAGCCTTTACAAGTCCTTTTCAGTATGCACTACCCAGTCCTAGGGTGGACCATAATGGAATCTAATGGTGAACATGATGGGGAATGTTGCAGTCAGTGTGATGAATAAACAGCTCTGGCTTTATTATAATACAATACCTTGCTGCTGACAGTAGTGCTCGGACTGGTTTGCCGCTTGCAGCTTATCCACCATGACACTCACTGTTTCATTGAAGTATTTACTCAACTGTTGTTTGGATACGTTCTGTAGAGTAATATGAACCTCGTAGCTCACATTGACACTTCCGTTCCTGTCACAGAGACAAATGGCTATTAGGTTATCTGTCCCAATATACAGTATATATTGTAACAAGGACACTCCACTGTAGTCCAGGTAAGTCAAGTAAAACGCAGTTTATTAAAAGGGCGAACACAAATTTATAATTCCATCCACAGGGTAGACCTCCCCCGTGCACAAGACGGTTTCTAGCCGCAACATAAATGACAGTCTTGTAGCTTCGCTCTGTAGCTTTCAACAGCTCCAAGACACTCACGCTGCTCTCCCCTCGTGAGCCCTCAATCTGCTCTCTCAGCAGTGTGTATCACAGGTCCTAGGGTCACCGACCTTCCTGACCTCTCCCAGCCTCCCCTGGCTGTTCTTTGTGCGTCCAGCACGCACCTGAGTCGGCGTGTGTCCGTGTGCCTCCTGCACACACACAACTCCAACTCTCCTAGCACTGGGCTAATAATAAGGCTGCTCTCAGCCACTTGATCAGCCCTGGCTGGTCATTGGTAACACCTGGCCCCAGGACTGAAGATCTCATCCCACCCAGAGCTCTGAGAGATCTCCAGAACTCCAGATCCCAGCTACAATTAGGAAAACCTGGAAGGACCTGAAAATTCAGGCTCTTCCTTATATTGTTTACATTCTGGACCCTCCCAGCCCCTCTGGCTGAGAGTCCTGGGTGCCAATGTTGCCATACTACGCCGTGGCATTGCCCTGCACTGCCACAATATATATATAGTGCAATATAAATGGGTAAGCCGTATTAGTCCAGTAGACAAGATGTCAAAAAAGACAAAAACGCAGTATTGCAGTGTGCAATGATACCTTTCTTATTGGACTAACAAAATATATACAAGACAAGCTTTCGAGAGTGAACCTCTCTTCTTCAGGTCAGAAGCATATATATATATGGGACAATACAGCAACATGTTCTTGAAGAGTATCTAAAGCCAAAACGACTTCTTCTTTTCATTGTGGATAGAGTGAGAAAGGGTTCAAAACAGCTGCCATCTGTGTCTAATTAGGGAGATCTTTTTTCACTTCCTGTCCGGTGTCACTTCCTGTCCGGTGTCACTTCCTGTCCGGTAGACTCCGGTAGGAAGTGAGAGGATATCTTTACAATGTGATGGAAATCCCCTTTTAGATGAGCGCTCTCTTGGGAAGATTTCCCCTCTATTCCTGTTCTGCTGGCAACTCAAACTTTTGTATTTACCCCTCACTGTCATTCCCGGTGACATTGGTAACAGGGACAGCTAGAGAGGGTGAATCTCCCTAATAGAGACACAAATGGAATTAACAACCTGACGGTGCGTCTAACCCCTCACCAATCAATCCATATCTGAAAAAAAAGCATATTGCCTTCAGTTTTATTTTAAGGTCTGGAGCTACATCCTAGACATGTAAGCTGCGGAAAAATTCAGTTCGGATATTTTGTTATTTTGGAATTTGTGATTCGTGTCCGAAATTCAATTCAGTTCGGCTTTCAGATTCGGCTTTTCAAATCCGAATTTTCGTTAGTTTTGGGTGAGTTTATGAATATTCGGTTCAAGTATTTCTTTATTTCGGTATTCGGATCCGAAATTCAATTCGGTTCGGGTTTCGGAGTTGGATGAAATCCGAATTTTCGTTAGTATCGGATGAGTTTACGAATGTTCATTGCGAATACCACAGAAAACCATCTACAGATATTAATACTAAATCTGAATCTCCCAGACCCGAATGGCATCCGGAATCCGAATTTCCAAATTAAATTTGGGAACTGCCCAGTGCCATTCGGGTCTGGGAGCCATTTACTGTACATACATTACTAAAGCTGAGGCTCCCAGACCCGAATGGCTTTCGGGAACCGAATTTCCAAATTGAATTTAGGAGCTCCAGAGCACAAGTAATTAAAGATCCATCAAGATGAAAATGAAAGTTGGTTCTTCATCGAGCTCAGGCCCGGATTCCCCACAAGGCCACCGAGGCCAGGCCTCGGGGCAGCAGGGCGCAGAGGGGCGGGAGCGGTGTGGAATCCCCTGACGCCCGGAACATAAAGTTCCGGGCGCCGGGTGGTAAGTTTCCTTCTACATTTAGTCCTGCTTTGGGAAGGCGGGACTAAATGTAGTGTGGGGAAGCCGCTTGTTCGTTTACAAGTGATCGCCGCGATGTTGTCGCGATCACGTGTAAAATGTGTGCAGCCTGTCCGTTCTCCCCTCCTCCCCCCGCACCTACCTCTCTCCTCTGGTTCCGTCCTCCCCCCGGACGCCGAGTCTCCCCTCACTGGCCACCGATGTGGGGAGCAGAGCGGCATGTTTAAAGGTAACCATGCCGCTCCGTGTACACAGTGAGAGGGGAGAGCTGTGCTGTGCTGTGCTCTTCCTCTCTCACCTGTCACAGGAGTTCCAGCACAGTGCTGCGCTAGAACTCCTGTATTGGAGGTGACAGGGTCAATAAAGAGAACAAATAAATATTATAAGGGGCTTGTTAGCTAGCTCCTGTGTGATAGAATAAAGAATAGAATAAATAGAATAAAGTTAAAGTGACATTAAACCCCTTTAGATTTTTTAACATAAACCAATACTGTAATGTGCGCCTTACTGTAATCCATGGTTGTTTCCAGTGGCGTAACAACCGGGGGTGCAGCAGGGGCGCGGGCCCCGGGCGAAAAGTGAACGGTGCTTTGCTGTTCTTGGGCAGGAGGTCCAGTGTGGACCATTGTGACCCGCGTTGTTCTGTTCATCATGAGTTCTCATTTCTAAATCTTTCATTCTATATCTGTACTATGGGAAGTAAAAGAAGCTCAGTGGTCATTTTAGACAAGACGGTTCTTTAGGTGTTCACTGTTAGCCATGGCACAAGAATGAGAACATACTCACGTGAAGACAATGTTTGAGATACCGCAAAATCCTGGAACGCCATTGAAGATATTCTGTATCTAAAAATAACAAGAAATATTCTCAGCGGCGATCTTTACACTCCTCCCAGAAAAAAACTCTACTACATATTGTGACTGTTTATGTGTTTGTTATTTTTAGGGATGCACCAATACCAATATTAGGATTGATATCGGTGCCGATACCGAGTATTTAGGCAAGTACTCATACTCCGATACTTACCTCCGACACCGGAACTTCCGGTCAGACGGACACCTCCCTCTGACCGGCAGTGCCGAGGGAGCATGGAGCCGGCTTCCTTTCCAATCAAGAAGCCAGGTGGTGGGTTATGACCCGACTCCCGGCTTCCTGATTGGCTAGGAAGCCAGCTTCACGTGTCGCTAAGGAGCCTAGCTTCCTATCCAATCAGGAAGCCGGGCGGCATGTCATGACTCGCGTCCCGGCTTCCTGATTGGTCAGGAAGCCATGTTGCCTAGAAACAAGTAAAGCTGGCTTCCTAGCCAACCAGGAAGCTGGGAGGCAAGTCATGATCCGTTGCCCGACTTCCTGATAATCAGCCCACACAACACCGGTACTCGGTACTCGATATCGGTGAGTACCGTAAACAAAAATATTCGTACTCGATACCGAAAGACTGGTGCATCCCTATTATTTTTCTATTTAATTATTGTTGAATTTAAAGCTGAACTCCATAAATAAAGGAGATGCTTTACCTGCCAAAGGATTTGTATACCTGTCTATCCAGTCCTGAGATTTACACAGCCCCCTCATACAGTACAGCCATATAGGTGACACCACCTGCAGTTTAGCAGCACCGTGGTATCTTCTCTCCACCCCCAACCTGCTGACTGGACTGTGAAAGAGCAGCAGCAGCAGATTAATAAGGTCACACCTCTACTCTCTTCTTCCATTAGTATGCATATTACCTCGCAGCACATCTGATTGGCTCCCAGACCTGCCCCAGACCTGCCCCTCCCTGTCCAGTCTAAGTACTGCTGAATAGGGGATTGCAAGAGGCTTAAACCAGGTCAAATTCAGGTGATATATTAATGAATACCGAGCTACAGTGATTGGTGTTATATCTGCCTGGCATTCAGCTTTAAGCCAGATTCCAGATTCATTAAAAATGGTCCTTTTACTGCCTAATCTTTCGAACCAACATGTTTGATCCTATAGATTCGCTAACATGTGTGAACGTTCGTTGTGTGCAAATATATGCACAAAATAAAAGTTCTTTAGATTTTTTTTCCTTTGACACGTGTAATTCAATTGCAGTGTTCCGGTAATGTAATATAGCATTATGGCCACTAGATGGAGCTGAGGAGCACAGAAGATAAATACTTAGTTCCTATGCTTCTTTAGTGACATCTATTGGCCATAATGCGATATTGCAATCAGAACATTCAAATTTAATGACACTTGTCAAGGGATAAATCCACTAAAGCAATTAGGGATGCACCGATACCGATCCTAGTATCGGTATCGGCACCGATGCCAAGTATTTGGGCGAGTACTCATACTCGCCCAAATGCTCCGATACCTAGCCCTGATACTTGAGCTTCTGGTAATAGGAAGCCGGGCAGCAAGTCATTACACTCTGCCCGGCTTCCTGATTGGCCGGGAAGCCATCTCCGCGCTCCCTCGTCACTTGTGATGAGGGAGCATGGAGCCGGCCAGTCAGGAAGCCGGGCAGCGAGTCATTACACGGCGCCCGGCTTCCTAAATTGGCCAGAAAGCCGGCTCCATGCTTCCTCGTCACGTGGTGAGGAGGAAGCATGGAGACGGCTTCCCTGCTGATCGGGAAGTCGGGTGGCGAGTCATTACACACCGCCTGGCTCCCTTAATGGGACTTCCAGTATTCGATATCGGCAGGTACTGAAAAAAAAATATCGGTACTTGTACTCGATACAGAAAAACCGGTATCGGCTCATCCCTAATAGCAATTCTGTTTGCTGAAATTCCCGCAGTGCATAGTTGAACGCAATAGGACTGTTGGGATATTTCTCTGCACCGTACCTTGAATTGGCCAGAAGCATTGTCACAACCTTCTAGATAAGACCTACTGTATGGCCTAAACTTTACCCAACTGTCCTAAATGGGGAAACCAGCTGCCTGTGGTCACCATAACCCCACCACACGGCAGGTCACTCACCTCTGTCCTCAGTCTTTCAGACAACGTCTGATACTGAGCAGAACTCGTGTTAGCGAGATCTTTATGGAAAATTTGGTTGGTAATTTTCAGTTTGAAATTTGATGTCACGTTCACGTCACCTGAAAAATGAAACGTTAGAGATGTCAGAGTCCCCGGAACGTCCTTTCCCACCATATTTCTGTCAGTACACGCAACGGTCAAATACACATTATAAAAGGAAGAAGCAGAGCGCACACAACCTAGCGAAAAGGGGCGGGTTTGGTTGAGTGGGAAATCAAAATTGAAGAGCCTACGGTGTTTCACTCGCATGTGTTGGGATTGATGCGGGCTCAGCGATGTTTGTCCCTGTATATTGGCGGGGCGTCTTGGAGGTGCGGCAGGTGGGAATCCAGTGGATAGAGAAGCTGTGTTGGTTCTCGAGTGGGTAATGTCAGGTGACCAAAATGGAGATGGTGACAACAAAACAATGGCCATTCCCCAAAGTTGCCATTCCCCTCTGCTATGGCATGACTAACTGCAGCACCCACCCGCTCAGCATCCTGTTTGTCTCACCGGGGCTCAGGTGGATCACCCAAATGGTGTTCCATCATCATTGTCTTCCATGCTGCAGGCAGCCTGGGCAGCACACTGCCATTAATTTCTATGGTGCTGGCAACCCGGGCTTCCTGCATCCTAGCAATCACTGGGGGGATGACTCCGCTGAGCGGCAGTGAGGCAAACAGGGCATTGACCAGGGGAACAGGGTGAAGGGAAAACCGGGTCTATGTGCCCGGGTGGACAAGAGAGCTTACTGGCAATCTATCTGAAACATCCCCTCCCTCTGCATTCGTAGTGACAGCGATGCATGGAGTCAATCAAAGCGCATTTGTTATGAGAATCCTTTTGGAGGACATTAGACATTAAACAAAAAGGGGCCGGGCCCTTCTTACCATCTTGTCTTGAATGGTAGTGATTGTAATGTCTTCCTTATATTGTAAAGCGCTGTGCAAACTGTTGGCGCTATATAAATCCTGTATAATAATAAGTGAGACTTCTTCTTTTATCCGGTATGGAACTCATACAACAACGTTTCCCAAATATACATACTGAAGAAGAATGGCTGAAGAGAGGATCCACTTACTTATAGTGAAGGTGGAGCGTGCATACTGACATTGAGGGCCATAAAACCCAGGTGGGCAGAAACATGAGGTTCCATTGAACGTTCCGCCGTTCTGGCACATTGATGTGGAATGTTCACACTGAGGGCCGGTAAAATTGGCCTGGCAGACGCATCGTGTTCCATTCAAAGAACCTCCATTTAAACACGCTGAAATAGAAATAAATATAATAGCAATCAGCCCAGAGAAATGAAGATATACAAACTGTAAGAAAACAGATCTACACTGATGTAAAATAAAACTCCATTTTGGGGGGGGGAGGGGGAATCCCTTTTGGGTGAACAATAAACCAATGATTTTAGCATTTTTTCCCCTGCTCTAAGAAAATGTCTTTTCAGCAGTTGGTCATTATTTAGGAGCATGAGCCCTCTTTAAACCAACCGAAGTAGTCTTAGATCTGAGTTATAATGCGTTTCCACAGCGTATAGCTGCGCGAACGATGTTCACAGCTCATTACTGCCACTAGGTGGAGCTGAGGAGCACAAAACAGGCCCCCTTAGTGTTGTTATAAGAAAAGAACATCATTATTGCGCATTGGCACAACACCAACCAAAACGTTTTTATTTTAGTTTTGGTCCAATTGGGGAAGGAAAAGAACTCCTCTCAGGATATTATTGCTGACTCATTGCTGAAGGAGATGCCAGTGATTTAAATCCAAGCTCTATGGAGAAAAAAAAGCAACAATCCAATATGCAAAGAACAATAAGATTTCTGTGGACATTGTACCCACATATAATGCACTGAATGTCTCTGGGAGGATATTTTTATGTGAAATGAAAATCAAAGGGGCCACAAAATAAAATACATGGATCATTTTTACTGACATGAAATTTCAAATGCTTCCATAGCAGATGTACTATTCATATTGTAATAAACGTGGAGCTACAATGTATGTGACAACATTAACTGAAACATAGACATATATTTGCCACACTTACTTTGTGTTGTCAGGGATCCATGATTTGTATGTGGCAGGGTTGTGGACTCTGCTGTCCTCCTATACTCGGTACTCTGGCTTCCGGTTGTCATATGAGAAGATCCAGAAACTGAAGCTGAAGGTGATTCTCCTGGTAAAGTGCGATGGGTCCCTGTAATGGGTCTACTTTCCACAGCTGAAGAATGGAACGTTCCTTGATTTGTAGTACTGCTGCTCTCAGATGTGGTACGGTCCATATCATTCCTTGTAGTAGTGGACATCTCAGTTGTACTGTGGGTTGTATTCTTACTTATGGTGGGAGCAGATCTCTCTGGTGTAGCATTGGAAGTATTCTCACTGATGGTGTGAGATGATCTCTCAGTTGTTATGTGGAATGTATTCTCACTTATAGTAGGAGTAGATCTCTCCGTTATAGACTGGAATGTGTTCTCACTTATGGTTGGAGTAGATTGCTCTGTTGAGGTGTGGAATGTATTCTCACTTATGGTTGGAGTAGGTTGCTCTGTTGTGGTGTGGAATGTATTCTCACTTATGGTTGGAGTAGGTTGCTCTGTTGTGGTGTGGAATGTATGCTCACTTATGGTTGGAGTAGATTGCTCTGTTGTTGTGTGGAATGTATGCTCACTTAGGTTTGGAGTAGGTTGCTCTGTTGTGGTGTGCAATGTATGCTCACTTAGGTTTGGAGTAGGTTGCTCTGTTGTGGTGTGGAATGTATGCTCACTTATGGTTGGAGTAGGTTGCTCTGTTGTGGTGTGGAGTGTATTCTCATTTATGGTCGATGGAGATCTCTCAGTTGAGGTGTGGAGTGTATTCTCACCTATGGTATGAGTTGATATTTCAGATGTGGTGTGGAATGTGTTCTCACTTGCGGTAGGAGTAGATTTTTCAGTTGTGCTGTGTAATATTTTCTCACCTATGGTAGAAGTTGATCTCTCAGTTGTGGTGTGGAATGTATTCACACTTACGATAGGAGAAAATGTCTCAGTAGTTGTATGGGATGTTTTCTCACTTATGGTGGGAGTAGATATTTCAGTTTTAGTGTGAAATGTATTCTCAACTGTGGTGGCGGTAGACCTTACGGTTGCAGTGTGAAAAGTATTCCCACTTATGGTAGTAATATTTCTCTCAGTAGTAGAATGGGACGTATTCTCAAGTACAGAAGAAGTAGGTCTCTGGGCTTTAGTGTTAAATGTATTTTCATTTATGGTATTAGTAGATCCCTCGGTTGTGACATGGAGTGTATTCTCAGATACAGTTGGAGTAGATTCTTCAGTTTCGGTGTGATGTGTATTCCCAGACATAGTTGGAGTAGATCTCTTAATGTGGTGTGTATTCTCAGACACAGTTGGAGTAGATTCTTCAGTTTCGGTGTGGTCTGTATTCTCAGATACAGTTGCAGTTTCGGTGTGGTGTGCATTCTCAGACACATTTGGTATAGGTCTCTCAGTTTCGGTGCGCTTTGTACTCTCAGATACAGTTGGAGTAGATCCATCACTTTCCGTGTGGTGTTTGTTCTCAGATTCAGTATGAGTAGATCTCTTAGTTTCTGTGTGGTGTGTATTCCCAGACATAGTTGGAGTAGATCTCTTAGTTTCGGTGTGGTCTGTATTCTCAGACACAGTTGGTGTAGATCTCTCAGTTTCGGTGTGTTCTATATTCTCAGTCACAGTTGGAGTAGATCTCTCAGTTTCGGTGTGGTCTGTATTCTCAGACACAGTTGGTGTAGATCTCTCAGTTTCGGTGTTTTCTGTATTCTCAGACACAGTTGGAGTAGACCTCTCAGTTTTGGTGTGTTCTATATTCTCAGTCACAGTTGGAGTAGACCTCTCAGTATTCTCAGATACAACTGGAATAGATTCAATGTGATGTGTATTTTCTAATGCAGTTGGAGTAGATCCCTCAGTTTCACTGTGGTGTGTATTCTCAGTGGTAGAAGGGCTCTGAGTCTCAGTCTGGTGTGTATTCTCAGATATTGTTGGAATCGATCTCTTAGTTTCAATGTGATGAACACTCTCAGATACAGTTGGAGTATACCTGTGGAATGGATTGCTTCTTCCAGTCAGGGTAGGGTTCACATTATCAGTATAGGATTGTTTCTGTAAATCCCTGCGGATTTGTTCCCTCACTCGGCGAGAGATGTTGTTTGCATCTATACTTCTCTTCTGGTGTCTCGCTTTGTCCTCATGTCCCCTCCAAACAAAGTGTTCTGACATCCATATCCCTTTCTGTCCATCATCTCTGTTGGCTGGAAAGGAATATACAATGATGACAATCAAGTTTTGTAAATTGGGATCATTGAAAGTTGATACGTAGGTAAGTGAAATAAACAAAGGGTGTGTAAACCTCCACGCCATCTCCATTTTGGATACTCTATCCCAGATTCTAAAAGCTATCCTATCATATTACCTACATCTGATTGTCTCCTCTTAAAATCATGGTGTGGTCCTGATTTCAGTGCAGGAATTGATGTGGAGAAGGAGAGCTTTACTATCATACTTGACATCAGCAGGGCTTCTAGTCTTCACAATTAATGGTTTAAACGCAAGGATGTACCTCCAATACAATCTGTGTGGGTGGCAATGGAAGCAAAAGGAGCTATTGAAACAGTCAAGCACATACAATTCAATCTTAGGGAGCTATGAGGTGACTGAGGGCTTGCTTACACAACACTTCCCCTACTCTAATGGGCAGTCACTCTGTATTTGGCCAAGGACTATGTTATCTAGAACCTTGGTTCTCAACTCCTAGGTCGTGACTCAAAAGTGGGTCGTGAGCGCGTGTTGAGTAGGTCGCCGCGTGCTTTCCACTTTTCTAGGTGAGAGGCTCCTCTGCCTCCCCCTAGCACAGCACTGTCAGTTCTTTTGCCAAGCAGCCATTTAAAATATGATGCCCGGTGCCGAGTGTCAGCTTGAGGTGGGATAGGATGGGGCTATGGTCACGAGGGAGCACCATCCATACGTGCATTGCTTACAGCTCCACTCCAGGCTGGAGTCCAGTGTGGGCTGCTGTGCTGTGATGGAGCTCCATCCATATGTGCATTGCTTGTACAGCTCCCTTGCATTCCCTGTAGAGGTGCCAGGAGCCAGAATGTGACGTCACTCTGGTCTAGGCATCTCTACAGGACACGTGAGGGAGCTGTAAGCAATGCATGTATGGATGGAGCTCCCTGGTGTGAGAGGTGTGTTGCGTTGCCATTCATTTGAATGGTACCCCAAACGCATCTCCCACCCACAGTTCGTACGCCCGCACCGGAGCGCGTGGTACTCTAATGCCATGCGTTCCATTGCAGTGCGAATTGGGTCGTGACTTAATGACCAAGGCCAAATGTGGGTCCTGAGGTTACATAGGTTGAGAATCACTGATCTAGAATGATGTCCCACTTCCAGGCAGGTCTGCTAAAAAAAATCACAGTGGGGATTGCTAGGGTGTGTTTTGATGGGCAGTGAACGATATCTATATTCAGAGTAAAGGAGATGTCAAAAGAATTTGAGAAAAGTAACAAAGAATTTAGTAAGGAAGCTCTAGTGTTGCCACTGGTACATTCCGGCATGCACCATTGGCTTAACTGTGGACCAAACATTGGAGGAAGCCTTTCTGTTGGGGAGAGGGGAGTGTGGATTGGAGCTACATTTATCATGGACTCACATATAAGTAGGGTGGTGTCTAAGGGGGGTATATACTGTATATGGAAGGGGCTGTCTATGGGATAAATACTGTATATGAAGGAGACTATCTATGGTGAGATATATAAGTTGCCTTCATTGTTCCAGTTAATGATGTGTTTACCCGAAACAAAGTATACTAAATATTACAGAATACACTTTCTGCAGACTATCACACCTGTTTGAACCTCTGAATTCAGAAGCCAGACACAGCCAGGCAAGTAGCTATTTCAAGAGGTAGGACCTGAGTTACTAATAAAGAACTTGTTCACAGATTAAGAGTTCTGATTTCACTGGCTACATGATGCTTCTGGGTTAGACCCAGGGAGCACTGAAGCCTGTGAGAGCCTAGAAACCAGAAAGGTCACCAATGGCTGCCTTCATATTTCTGTCTATATAGGCTTCAATTGTACCAGGAAAGAAAAGCTGTTTATTCCTTTGCTATGATTGCTCTGTGAGTAATATATTTAGCTTATTTTAGCAAACATCCAGTCCATTGAACGCCCAACAGAAACAAAGTGACGGCTGGGTGATTTGTAATATCTGTGACATGTAATCTACTCCACCCATTCTTTGGAAACCAGTGACCAGACCAAGTTTTAGCTATGCAGGTAAAAATAGTCTGAGCTTTATTGAAGAGGGCGCAGAATATGGAGTGAAACATGGGAGGGTGGTATATGTTGATTACCAGGTTCAGGATCAGAAGGGCACTCTTGGTTTTGGAAGACTACAAACTCCTGGAATGGGGATAAGGGAACAATAAAGGGAAAGACATCAAAGGGTAAGCAGGGGGTTGGAGATGGTTGTCAGCCAGAGCAGGAAGGGGAATCTGCATGGGCCCGACACGGTGTTGGTATTATGCTATACATGAATATTAAGGTTGTTTACTTGTATTTCATTTGTATGTTGGCTTAATCTCCATTTAAAACCAAACTCCAGGCACACAAAGTAGCCAAAGAAGGATAACAAAATCAATTTGTGTGTCTTAAATGCTTTTGCAAGCCAAGATATCACCTTGTAATTATAGCAGTGGCATCATCACTGGGCTGCACATAACCTATACAGGGCTGTAGGAGGGACCAACCTGGCCCCAAAATACAGGAGGTTGTCGGAGACAAGACCGGTCATCCTGCACACGGATAGAGAGCAGCAGTGACTGGTCTTTATAAGAGGAAACCCGCATAGTATTATTGGTTCCTAGGATGCAGGCGGCCATAATATATGATGTTTTGGGGCCACGAGCATCTCAGCAACCAATGACGCTGTGCATGCCGCATAGTGTCATTGGTTGCTATGACACGGAGAATGGAGGTTTGACGGGGTGGGCGAACTGGACAAACCATTTGACCGTTCTGCAAACTGTGAACAGTTTGGGTTTGGGTCAAACTCATGGTCAGCACAGATGCAAAGCTCATCTTTATGGTTAGCTGGGGACTATAAGATACAGTGGGCAGTGGCGTCACAAGTGGGGTGCGGTAACCGCTCCGGGTGACACCTGGCCTCAGGATGCCCCTGACAGTGGGTAACAAAAAGCACTATAATGATATTAAAGTGTACAGACCAGAAACACACAGAGTGTTAAGCTGAACAAACACACTTTTTCTCACAGCTGAACAAGAGATAAGTGCTCGGTACCCCCATCCACACTAAACAGCATGGAATGAGGGATCTCCCAGTGCCGGATATTGTATTCAATCAGCCACTGAAGCAGCTCATTTGATACAGTCACTGTTCGGTTGACAATTTTCCACCCAGTTCCTTCAATTTTTCAAGGTTTGAGGTTTGAGGTTTGTCGGGCTGGGTGGGGCTGACAGGGCCACCCGCAGCTCAAATTTAGGCAACTTCAACAAGAATTTGCCAAAAGTTTAATCAGCAAGTAGTCGCCGGAACACCAGCTGTCCACTAGTGCCACCATGTATTCATAACATCTAAATAAAAGACGTTTGACATGTTGGACCGTTGGTGCGGGCGACTACTTGCTAATTTGGATTTACGTGGCACCATGCGCTGGTCACATCAGCACCCATTTGATTACATTGGGATTCCGGTTTGGAGTGCAATTGGATACCTGCTATTTTGGCCAAAATTCGAGACTCATATGGCTAGATAGACTGGGTAACCAGGTCAGAATGCTGTGAGCGTAGTGACAGACAGCAGACAGCAAACTGGGTGGAAAAAGCAAAGCAACCAGATACAAAATCAAGATAAACTCTCAACATAGATAAAGCTCAAGCATTCCTGCAAGATAACATGGCTCGGGATACAAGGCAAAGATACCAGGCATCAAATCAATGAGTTTCATGCAAGGCAGCAGAATAGTGAGATACAAGATGAAAGGCAGCAATGTTGCAAAATGTAGGATTCAAGCTAACAAGGTAGGAAAATAAACAATGGAAAGTAACAATGTAGTGAGATATCAGACAGAGCAGGGTGGAGAGATGGGGAAATAGGCAGCTGACAGAGAAAAGTCTACTCTATTGAATATTAAAAAACAAAAGACTGTACACTGTTTTGCCAAATGTTTGTGGACACCTGACCATCACATCTGATGTAAGTGACCTTATTGGGCATCCCAATCCAAAACCATGACCATTATTATGGAGTGTCCCCCCCCCCTCCGCCCCCCCTTTGCAGTTCTAAGAGATTCTACTCTTTTGGTAAGGCTTTCCATATGATTTAGGAGTGTGTCTGTGGACATTTTTGCCCATCCAGCTATCCAGCTTCAAAAGCATTTGTGAGGTCAGAAACTGATGCTGGATGAGGAGATCTGGCTCACTGTCTGACTTTCCAATTCATCACAAAGGTGCTCAGTAGGGTTGAGGTCAGGGCTCTATAGCGGCCTCTTGAATTCCTCCACACCAAACTGGACAAACCATGTCTTTATGGAGATGCCTTTCTGCACAGGGGCACAGTCATGCTCGAACAGAAAGGGGCCTTCACCAAACTCTTACCACAAGGTTGGAAGAGCACAATTGCCTAAAGTCTTTACTGGAAACATTTGACCTTAGTCATTTGGAGGGGGTCCACATACTTTTGGCCATATAGGTAGATGTGATGGTCAGGTGTTCACAAACTTTTGGCCATATGCTTAATTGATTACAATCAGTAATACATGATAACAACATTCAATGGCCAAGAAAACAGAAACCTTCCACTGAAGCAGAGGTGGATTTAACCTTTCTATTTTATTATGTGGAACTATATAATCAGATACATTACACAGTAACTTAATTTCTACTATGGTAGTCCTTGGTGATTGATTGTTGGCTGTCCATAATGACAAATAGTCCATCCACAGAACATCACTTTAGTATTTTGGGGCAGAGTAGACATTATCAGAATACACAATGCCTCCTACACTTGGCTGCATGGGGGTACAAAGGCAGAAGACCACCCAGTCTACACAGACTCTCTCCATAATGCTAAACCATCTGAAACCAGATGCAATGGACTTGTGTCAGCAGTGGACTTCCCATTATGAGAAAAATGATTATGCCAGCAAATCAATTCTGGTTCTGATGGTAAGCCTAGGGTTTGGGTTGATAACATATTGATGAACCTGAATTTGGCATCTCTAGATGGAAGCTTTCAGTTACCAGCCTTGGGCAGCTTTGCAATGCACTGGTGTTTGTGACCTGTGAGGTCAGCTTAACACCTGAATGCTACAGCACCTTGGTGTTGAACTTGTAAATGAACAAGGGAGGTTCGATTTTCTTGGCACTGAATCTAGTCCACTGGTTAACAAGATGTACTTTGCAGATCATCAGTGGTCATCAAGCATGAGGTGGGTATGCCAGCCATAGTTTTAAACCACCTTCGTCCCTCAGCACAGTAAAAGGGTGCCACTGGTCATCTCATCAAGGCTTCTGAAGGTCAGATTACTATACCACAGATTAATACACTCATGGCCACAGTAGATCAACTGAGCTTCCACAGAGGAGACCAACTCCAAGAGCACACTACTGCCATCATGCCATGGGACAAAGTAGATCCGTTGAAATGAGCTTCTACAGTGGAGACCAACTCTGAGAGCACACTACTGCCATCATGCCATGGGACAAAGTAGATCCGGTCAACTGAGCTTCTACAGAGGTGACCAACTCCAAGAGCACACTACTGCCATCATGCCATGGGACAAAGTAGATCTGGTCAACTGAGCTTCTACAGAGGAGGCCAACTCCATCTGAAAACAGATGCAATGGACTTGTATCAGCAGTGGACTTCCCATTATGAGAAAAATGATTATGCCAGCAAATCAGTTCTGATTCTGATGGTAAGCCTAGGGTTTGGGTTGATAACCTATTGATGAACTTGAATCATGCCATGGAACAAAGTAGATCTGGTCAACTGAGCTTCTACAGAGAAGACCAACTCGAAGAGCACACTACTGCCATCATGCCATGGGCCAAAGTAGATCCGATCAACTGAGCTTCTACAGAGGAGCCCAACTCCAAGAACACATTACTGCTGTCGTGCCATGGGCATTAAGTCTATTTTATGATACGTAGAATAGACCTCTGGCCTCCAGTATTCACAGGGACAGAAAACCACAAATTCCTTCACACACTGTCAAAAAATAACTTATTGTTTTAATACCAGCTGAGCAGAGTGTGCCAAAGGCAGGGCAGAGCAATATGTCAGCTGGACACGATGTACAAACAATTGTACAATGGTAATATCAGATGGGCACAGTGTGCAATAGGCTGGGCAGGAAGTAAAATCACTGTTTTTGAACAACTATGTTGTAAATATTTTTTTTTCATGGCACGCCTGGCATCTAACCTAACTTTTATAAGGGTTACAAGTGAATGCTGGCACAGGGAGCCCTCAGCATATGTGATCTGGCTTAGTTTGATGTGTCTACCACAGAACTTTGAAAGCCACTGGTCTAGCCCACCGCACGTGTGGTTCACCCCAGTGCATGATACTAATATGGCCATTATTACACACAGTCCAGCATATTGAATATGTACACGGAATAAGAACTTTGCCTCATTTAGATTTACAGAATGAGCTCCCTTTCCTTTTGCTGGAAGTCCATTTTACCCAAATCCTCCTCGTCAATGACCTTCGAATTGTCGCAGCAAGAAAAAGTACACAATAAATTACTTTTTTTTTTACTTACCGAAGGAATTGTATAAACAAAACATTCCGAAAAGCAATAGATATCCATGGATGGCAGCTGCCCAGAATCCCATTGCACTGTCATAAGATTCTCCTTTCCTGGGAAAGGAAAACAGGCGGAAAAAAAATCCTCAGATTTCAAGTACACGGGAATGTATCCGTTTTTATAATTAGGATTCCGTAAACCCCACCCTATCGCATATTACAGGTGTAATCTTAGGGAGGGACTCTTTGATAAGGGCAATGGTATCGTCACTGAGTAAATACAGTCTCCAGTCTTTGGATTTGGTGCCAGGGACTGGCAGAGCATTGGATGATTAATGTAAACTTTTTCTCATATTCAAACAATCTTCAACAGCTTTGTAGACTTCCTTTTAAAGAGAACCTGCCGTAACAGCTGATATCTAGCACAACCAAGGCTCCCGTTCAGGGATAACGCTGACCAACTCCCGGAATCGGTGCTAATTTTAGGCAAAGCACCTGGCACTGCTTCTAGAAGCCAAGCAATGGCAGTCAGCAGCACTGGATGGGAGCTTTGTCTTTGTCAGATAATGTATTTAGTTATTTTAAACTGAAAGTTGTTATGGGCTTTAATGTGGAGTGTTGCATAGATGTGGACTAATGGTTTGCTTAACCCTACCCTTGAGTGTGTTCTGCAGACGTGCGTCCACATCATCTAGTGATTTTGAGTATTACTACAAACAGGGAAATTCCCAGCCAAACCCATGAATGTTTTATAAGGAAGTATTCAGCTCCAGTAAGTTGCCTAAGCAATCATTTTTCTTTGAGGGGTGCCTAGGCTCCAGTTCCCGATTTCCCATTCTGGTTTATGATTGCTGCTGACTGACTTGCCTCTGACCAGGATTCCCATGTGCTGTCAGACCTTCTGGCTTGAAAATCTGTTTGCCACATGCCCTGACCTCTTGCTTGTCTTCTACCACAGTCTCGTATCTCGCTTCTGTACCTCAACTCGTTGAAGTCAGATGTTGCCATTCGAAGTTGAAGATGGCAACCGGTGAGCCTTCCCGCAGCAAAGTCCATTGCCCCTTCTGGCCCCAGGAGACTCTTTAGAGTGTACAACTTTAATTTGCCTGGTGACATCATGGTGGTCACCTACCACCATGACAGTTGGCTACAGCTTTATTAGCATTTTTTGCCCTGACCAAGACTGGTCACCTACTACGTAGAAAAGGCTTTGTCAATTATGAGGTAGGATAAGCTGTCCTCTTAACCAGTGTAAAAATAATAAATCCATTCACAAGCCAGATACCATCACATGTCACGAGGTTGAGGATAATCCCATGCACAAATGTAAGGCCTGAAACTATATAAGTATAAGGCACAGCTGATGCAAGTTCTGTACTCCAATCAGGAGGGGCAAAGCCTTATGTGAAGGAAAGGGTGGATAGACAAATGCTTCCTTATAAAAGCTGCTTTCGTTATTCTTTGTAGTTCTATCCAATGTGTTTCAGGTCATTAGTAGACCCCCCTTCATCCGGACTAGTTATATTATCAGTCCCTCGTGTTAAAATGTATGTAAATTAGGAATGCACCAATATCGTTTTTTTTGTGGTATCGAGTACGAGTACCGATATTTTTCTTCCGATACTAGTCGATAATGAATACCGATACCGGAATTCCCATTAAGGAAGCTGGGTGGCGTGTAATGACTCGCCACCCGGCTTCCCGATTAGCAGGGAAGCCGTCTCCATGCTTCCTCACCACCACCATGAAACCACCTTTTTGGCCAATCAGGAAG
>NW_017306999.1:440362-448509 GCF_000935625.1 Nanorana parkeri
ATTGTCGACAACGGGGGACTGCGGGGGTGGGGGGGGGGGGAATGACTCGTTGCCTGCCTTCTTGATTGGCTAGCTTCCTGACCAATCAGGAAGCCAGGTGGTGAGTCGTTAAACGCAGCCCGGCTTCTGGATTGGCCGGGAAGCCAGCTCCATGCTCCCTTGCCTCCAGGGAGTATGGAGACAGCTTCCCTGCTAATTAGGAAGGCGAGAGGCGAGTCATTACACACCACCCGGCTTCCTTAATGGGACTTCCGGTATCAGTATTTGTTGGCCAGGAAGGAGGCTCTATGCTCCCTCGTCAGCAGGAGTATGTAGACGGCTTCCCTGCTTATCGGGAACCCGGGTGGCGAGTAATTACACGCTGCCCAACTTCCTCATTGGCCGGAAAGCCGGCTCCATGGTCCCTCGTCACCAGGTGTAATGACTCGCTGTCCAGAAGTTATCCGGGCTAAACATCGGAATATTTGGGCAAGTACGAGTACTCGCCCAAATACTCGGCACTGATACCAATACTAATATGAATGGGTATCGGTACATCCAAAGTGTTAGCTTCAGTTTCACTTTCAGAAAATGTCAATCCTACTAAAGGTCCCTAGTCTGGGCACAGGTATATGAGACTGATGAACCGGACTGGTTCTTACTTACAATGGTGACTACATCTGTCTTCATGTGTTGTTTCCTGCTAGCTGGTGGCTCGTGATTTATTATCTTCTGCACATAATAGATGAGTGATTTATGTATTGACCAATGCACAATGGGAGCTGGCTTATCTTCCCAGTCTATGGGCGCGGTCACCACCATTGGACTATTTTACCATTAATATCCTCTTAGTTTCCTTCATCAGAATTAAAATACACAAATGTGAGCTGCTACAGGAGTTGTATCTCCATCCATCCATTCCTGAGATGCCACACAGCTCTGCCACATAGCACAGCCCTGCCTGGCAAAATAGGAGATTTTATTTTTTCCTCGGGAAATCTCCCTCTGACCAGAAGTTCCGGTATCGGAGGTATGTATCGGTGCATTTGGGTGAGTACGAGCACTCGCCCAAATACTCGGTATCGGCTGGCACCGATACCGATACTAGTATCGGTATCACTGCATTCCTAGTAATAATGTATAAAGATGCATTGATTTGGGTCTTTATATTCTGCCTGGAGTGAGCTCCATTTGTCTGATCACCTCATCTAAGCTGTGCTCATAAAGTGATGCACAAAAAAAAGAAATGCTGTAAGTGTAAAGTGCATACAGAGGTTCAGCCATAATGCTATGACCACCCACCTAATATTTTTATAATTCTTTATTTTGTAAGAACACGAGCATCCATACAGTGACAGTGCACACAATTTGTCAAGAATACAAATCAAGGCTCTCATTAGGCAGTGCTAATAACAGGTCTGATCGCATATGCACTCATCCTATTCATTTTTGGGGTCCGTAGGTGCTGTATAATGTCCCGGTATTGGAGCGGATCGGGAGAGCAGGGAGAAGACGCATGCTCACTCCACCATGGCCAGGACACGCCCCCCACCCACCTAATATTGAGTAGGTCCCCCTTTTCCTCACCTGACTCCACTAGACCTCTGAAGGTACGCTGTGGTATCTGGCACCGAGCCGTCAGTAGCAGATCCTACAAGTCCTGTAAGTTGTGAGGTGATCGGCCTCCATGGATCGGACTTGTTTTTCCAGCACATCCCACAGATGATCGATTGGATTGAGATCTGTAGAATTTGGAGGCTAAGTCATCACCTCAAACTCATGGTTGTGTTCCTTAAACCATTCCTGAACCATTTTTGCAGAGAGGCAGGGCGCATTATACTGCTGAAAGAGGACACTGCCATCAGGGAATACCGTCTCCATGAAGGGGTGTACTTGGTCAGGAACAATGTTTAGGTCGGTGGTATGTGTCACAGTAACATCCCCATGAATGGCAGGACCCGAGGTTTCCCAGCAGAACATTGCCCAAAGCACCACACTGCCTCCGCCGGCTTGTCTTCTTCCCATAGTACATCCTGGTGCCATCTCTTCCCCAGGTAAGTGACACACACACCCGGCCATCCACATGATGTAAAAGAAAATGTGATTCATCAGACCAGGCCACCTTCTTCCATTGCTCTGTGGTCTAGTTCTGATGTTCACGTGCCCATTGTAGGTGCTTTTGGCGGTGGACACAGGTCAGCATGGGCACCCTGACTGGTCTGTGGCTACACAGCTCCATACACAACAACCTGCGATGCTCTGTGTGTTCAGACACCTTTCTATCAGAACAAACATTTACTTTGTCATCAATTTGAGCTACAGTAGCTCTTCTATTGGATCGTACTACACAGGCCAGACTTCCCTCCCCACGTGCATCAATGAGCCATGGCCACCCATGAACCTGTCGCTGGTTTTTCTTCCTCGGACCACTTTTGGTCAGTCCTAACCACTGCAGACCGGGAACATCCCACAGGAGCTGCAGTTTTGGAGTTGCTCTGACCCGGTCGTCTAGTCATCACAATTTGGTCCTTGTCAAAGTCACTAAAATCCTCACACTTCCCCATTCTTTCTGCTTCCAACACAATAACTTCAGGGACCTAATGTTCACTTGCTGCCCAATATATCCCCCCCCTCACTTCCAGGTGCCTTGTAATATATCCCCCTACTTCCAGGTGCATTGTAATATATCCCCCCCACTTCCAGGTGTCATTGTAATATATCCCCCCACTTCCAGGTGTCATTGTAATATATCCCCCCACTTCCAGGTAATATCCCACCAACTTCTAGGTGTCATTATAATATATCCCACCCACTTCCAGTTGTCATTGTAATGAGATAATCAATGTTCTCTACTTCACCTCTCAGTGGTCATAATGTTATGGCTGATCAGTGTATAGCTGCAAAAACCTGGGAAAGTCACCAGCTATGGCCAAATGCCAGGCTGTTCTGGCAAAGCTTGGAGACCTCCAGTTAGCCGTGAAGATTACCACCACCTTCCACTCCATACCACCACCCCTCCCCCAACCTCCCTAGTTACCTATCGCTTTGTTGGGCTTCCTCAATGGCCAATAGGAATGTGCAGGAGTTAGGGATAGGCAAGCTACATAAGGCAGGGGCACTTTGCACATTAGAATGGCCCAAGAGACAACTGCCATGTGAGGCATTTTAACTTTGCTGTTCTCTGGTGTGACTGGTCTTGTTTCCGCCCCCTCCTGTAGGTAGACTGTAGTGGGTGGGACCTGCTGGACCCCTCCCACAGCTCTGCTCTCCCCACAGTGATGATGTCACCCCTACTTGGAGTTCATTCAAGTCCCCATTCCATTCTTCTAAGCCCTGATGAAGGGGGAGTTTTGTTGTCCCCAAAACGAGTTGTCTATTTGACGGTATTACAAACATTTAAACACACTTTGGACTCTTTAATGTTGCGGTTTGACACCCATTTGTACGGCTAGACTTGTATTTGCTTCCAGGTACCCATTGAGGGAGTCCTGTGTGTTTGAGAGCTGCCTTACCAGAGCCTGTGAGGTCATTCCCTGAATTTGGATACCATTGGATTGAGCACTGAAATTTCAACACCTCTTAAATGTGTTTTTTTCATAAGCAAATGTTTGGTATATTGCACAGAAGGGTAAGGACCGGCCAGAGACGGACCACTTGGATGCAGTTGGCCGGCTTGATCCTGTATGGCAGGGATGTCCAAACTCCGGCCCTCCAGCTGAGCTAAAACTACAATTCCCATGAAGCATCTCTCTCCGGGAGTCATGTCTATGGCTGTGAGAATCTTGCAAAGCCTCATGGGATACGTAGTTCCACCACAGCTGGAGGGCCACAGTTTGGACTGTATGTCAATATAGGCAGACCAAGTATGGTGTATCTGCTGTATGGCAATATAGGCAAACCAAGAATCCCTGTTTTATGCAAGTTTGCTAGAAATACATTGCCTGGCCGGGATTTCATTGCGCAAATAGGTCAGAGCCTTCCATTGGATAATAACTGCAGTGATTAATGTTTCATATACTATGTGCCCAAAAAATGAGGTCAGCTGCCGTCCTGAATATACTGACTGACCAGGTTTTTCCATCAATGGATGTTTCTTCCCTGATGGCATATTCCGAGATGGCAATGTCGGGATTCATCGGGCTCAGATTGTGAGAGAGTGGTTCAGGGAGCATGAGACATCATTGTCACACATGGATTGGCCACCACAGAGTCCAGACCTTAACCCCATTGGGAATCTTTGGGATGTGCTGGAGAAGACTTTACACAGTGCTCCGACTCTCCCATCATCACTACAAGATCTTGGTGAAGAATGAATGCGACTCTGGAGGGTGACATTGCAGAAGATTATCGAAACGATGCCAAGGTGAATGTGTGCCGTAATCAGAGCTAAAGGAGGCCCAATGAAATATTAGTGTGTGACTTTTTGGCCAGCCAGTGTGTATAAGGGGGGTATAGCTGTGTGCAGGTTAAGCCAGATATTTCAGGGCTACCAACACTCCCAACTCCATCCAAGACCAGAGAAAGTTTTGGCTTCAGATGCACTTTAAAGGACGTCTGTATCCAGCACAGTTTTCCTTCATTGAATCCCCATTTTTTTTTTTTTTTGCCAAGCAGGTATGAGCGCGCTGACATTTTTGTATTTTATTTCTCTGTGAAAACATCATTATACATTGATTGGAGCGGTTGCTGTGTTTGTTGGATTCGGTGCGGGGACACACTGGAGGTCTTCAGCTGCCATTGTGCTGCACTGGGACATTTTTGGCTTGTGGAGTACGGGTCACCTGTAGTAATGAATAGTGATGGGCTCGGGCGTGTTCGCAGCTCCACGCGCCGAGCCCGCCAGGAAGCTGACAGCGCCAATCGCAGGCACTGAGACATTTCCCGATCCCTGCAGCTGCGGACTGGGATAATGTCTCAGTACCTGTGATTGGCGCTGTCAGCTACCTGGCCGGCTCGGCATGTGGAGCTGCAAACATGCCCGAGCCCATCACTAAGTTTTGAAGGCCGCTCAGTGAGAATCACTAGAAAGGAGAGGGAGGCAAGTATTGGATTATGTGCGTTGCACTCAGGGGGACTGGTTAACCCCTTTGCCGCCAGCTGTACACATCTGTGGCAGCACATGGTTGGCCTTAGGCTAGGTTCAGATGTGGGCGATCCCGGGACTGCACAATTGCACACAGCGATTGCCTCGTTGCCCCATTGATTTCAATGGGGTTATATCAACACAGCAATCGCTAAAAAAAGGTATAAGAACCTTTTTTGCGACGCGCTTTTTTTTTTTGCACCGGTGGCATTGCGGCAGCAAACCGCACGATCTGCCCGGTGTGCCATTATAAAATAATGGCAGCGCGATCAGCAGTGAGGTTTTAAGCACAATCACGGATCGGCCGGGTGTGAACCAGGCCTTAAAGGAGAACTATGAGGTGAGTGCTTTTCACTCACCTCATAGTTCTAGCCGACCTGTGACAATGAGACTGTCACAGGTCAGCTCAGTAGATCGGGAGGTGAGCGAACACATACCTGCGTTCGCTCACCTCTCGATCCTGTCACGGCTCTCTGCCGTGACAGGGAAGGGGCTGGATTCCCCCCTCCCCGCTGACTGGCGGAATGGACGGGGGAGGGGCGGGTACAGCTAGCGCTGCCTCTAGATAGGCAGAGCCAGCTGTCAATCACACAGCTGGACGGATCCAGACATAATTGTCGGGATCCACTTCAGCTGCGGCGTCTCAGTAAAAGGAGCAGCAGCTCACGGTATACTGAGCCTAGGGTGACGGGAGGACGCTAGTTTGTGTCCTCCCATTACCCGGAGAACTATGGGGAAAAGCCCTGACCCCATAGTTCTCCTTTAAAGTTGTGCTGCCACATATCTGTGTACCGCTTTTGTGCTGGGATCTGTCATGCGCCCCTAGCACTATGAATGCGCTTTTACCGACAGCTCACGGCCATTTAGCAACAATTGGTAGCTGGTAGCACAAGCTCCACATCCAATCACATGCTGGGGAAGCCCAAGCACTGCTCAGTAACCAGATGACAGGGCACCGGCCTTATGATTCTCTTAAAGGGGCGCGGGGGGGTGAGTCTGGGGGCTGTCGGAAAGGGGTTAAAGGACAAGTGTAGTAACAGTACAGTTGTGCTTTACCTGCAGCAGATAGACCACAGAAGCAGAAGAACAGTCACTTGATCTCGTATCAACTACCACCTAGAGATGGAAATGCTGAGCACAGAAATGACATTGTGTTGCAGAATCCGGGACACAGATACCAAACAAAAATAGTTTTAATTCTCAAAAGAAGAAAACAAAACACAATATACAGATTCTATAAAGAGAAAACTGAACAATCATATAGGACCCGTGCTAACAGGGTCACGCATTTCATTAAAGCCCAACTTTACATCTGCCGTGCATCTCACAACATCTGCCCAATGACGCATGTACAGAGAGCGAGGAGGAGTGTACAAATCAAAGGAAATCATAAAACAAAGCCAATGAAATGATTACATGTAGGAGCTTTATGTGGCTGTAGAGGCTTCTTAAAATACTTTAAAGGCCCGGTGCCGGAAATGGCCGCGATCTGTGTTGACCCTAATAAACAGGATGCATCGGCGGACTCTGATTGGCTGCTAAGGGTATTGTTACCTTTCAGTCGAGGCGTCATGCTTCTTATAACTCACAGACTCCCCCCCCCACATTTAGTTTTCGTATGACTGTGAGGCACAGAAAGCTTCCCCATAAAATGGTAATGTACCCCAATATTGAGTGCCCATTACCTTAGGGCGTCTCCTATTAAAGTCGAAATACAGGGTCCGCTTACTCCTTACAGCAGCGGCTCACGTCCTTAATGCCTAGGTGAGAATGGCATCATGAAAAATATGTAATTACACATTATTACATGGGACTGGGCTCAATAAGCAAACCTTGCATTTTGATCCACGGTCCTCTTTAAAGAAAATGTTGCAAGTTACCCTCGTGGTTTAGGACCTGCTGCCTATGGCCACCCACCCTCAGCAACCTGGATCTACCTTATTCATGCATTTTGATTGGCAGAGCTAGAAGACACCTCCGGGTGCTGGACTATCAGCAATGGGAGTTGCCATTACTGTGGTCATGTGTGTAGCAGGTGCGAGTAGCTTCTCCCATTCCGGTGGTAAGCCGTCTCTATACCCAGCTGCCAGGCAGCAGAGCCCTATAGCCACCTGTCTGTCCTCAGCATGTATAGCAATACTATACTTGTATATCAATTCAATACTGAAACTCAACTTGCAGCTGATGAAACATTTGACCATTTTAACTTCAATGCCTAACAGGCCCGAAAAGGTGACATGGTGGGCGCTGCCCTTAGAATCACTGTTTGCCATTTCTAACCCGAGCTAGAGGAAAGGACCCCATCCATCTGAATTCTACATGCACTTCCACTTTGCGATTAAGCCCCAGGAGAGGGGTGCTGGGTGGAGTGTTCACATTCGTGCAGGATCAATAAAGTTGGTTACAATGACTTGGCCTGTTCAGGAAGGAACGGATCATAGAGTCTTATGTACCCGAGCTTGCCTGTTCAGGGAGGAACGGATCATAGAGTCTTATGTATCCGAGCTTGCCTGTTTAGGGAGGAACGGATCACACAATGTTATGCACCCGAGCTTGCCTGTCTAGGGAACGGATCATAGAATCTTATGTACCCGAGCTGGCCTGTTCAGGGAGGAACGGATCACAGGCTCTTATGTACCCGAGCTTGCCTGTTTAGGGAACGGATCACAGAATCTTATGTACGCGAGCTTGCCTGTTCAGGGAGGAACGGATCACAGAATCTTATGTACGCGAGCTTGCCTGTTCAGGGAGGAACGGATCACAGAATCTTATGGACCCGAGCTTGCCTGTCTAGGGAACGGATCGCAGACTCTTATGCACCCGAGCTGGCCTGTTTAGGGAACGGATCGCAGAATCTTATGCACCCGCAGCTGTGATGGTTACAGCGGACGACCTCAGAGCGGTACCGCGATTCCTCTTTCGTTATTTTCGTAAAATCAAATATCCGGAAGTTACAGGACACAACAGCGGCTTCCATACCGGCTATGATACGCTATGCAATGAGAGTGAGCAACGTTCACAAGCCTTACTTTAATAAATTATAATGATTCTGGAGCATAAACTCTATTATACGGACAGGGCGTTC
>NW_017306999.1:448908-452711 GCF_000935625.1 Nanorana parkeri
GGGTCCCCCCCCCCCCCCGGGGAATCTCACTGACAAAATACATTCATTAGATTATATTATCACTGGGAGGAGGAATGGTAATAATGAGGATGGAAGGAGCGAGAGGCGAATGGATGAGGTTATAATGAGACTGGAGGGTAGCCAGTGACTAGACAAGGGAGAGATAGCAGCATTGGAGGAAGAGGGGCTTCCATGCATGTACATTCACTGAGATACGGTTTCTGGCGCCAATACAGAAGAAGAGAGGGACTGTGCACTAAACCTGTGTGGTGTTAAGTCTGAGCTCCATGTAGGCAAAACAGCTGTCAGCCTGCTCAATAAAGAACAGAATGAACACAAACGCCGCCCCATGAGACGTCAGGTCGAACACGCTACCTTCCCCCTCCCTGGTGTCATTGTCATAGTTTTCCTCAATGGTGGCCCCATACAAAACACTAAACCGGCAACTTGCTGCTGTGACTCTCGCGCTCCGGAAGAGACAGGAGTCGGCAGCTTGGGTAATACAGCGATGTTTCTGTGCGTTTCAGATGCACGCCGTCACTCTCTCCCGCCGTTCTCAGTGCTGCATGGCGCCCGGGTTCTTGTGGCTTGGCGGTGGCGGGCCCCCTCCTGACCCAGGTGTCTTCTTCTTGTGGCCCTGGATGCAGTGGGAGCTGTTGCAGCCCTCGTCGTCATCTTCGCTCTCGGTGGAGCTTTCCCCAAAAGCTCTCGGCTTCTCGTAGACGCAACAGCCTGCGGGATAAAGGACACATTCGGCTAGAGAAACAATGTACAAGAATTCAACAGAGAGGGCGGTGTGGGGTACGCCACTCTGAGGAGAACTCAATACCCAAGTGGATCATGACTAGGAGCCAGCAGATGTTTTAAAGCTGAACTCCGGCCTTCCCTTCAGTCCTGCACAGTTGTACCGGCTCCTCTCCTGGACTGAAATTGCTTCTTCTGATTTCACTGCACACTGCAAGCTTCTCACACTGTGCATGAGAAGCTGCAGCAAGTCAGATAGAGTCCGCTTCATTTCCTGGCTGGAAAATCTCCCTATGATCGGCAGTGCCAAGGAAGCATGGAGCCGGCTTCCTTTCCAATCAGGAAGCCGGGCGGTGGGCTATGACCTGCCTCCTGATTGGCTAGGAAGCTTCACGTGTTGCTAAGCAGCCTAACTTCCTTACCTATCAGGAAACCAGGCGGGACGTAATGACCAGCCTCCCTGATTGCTCAGGAAGCCAGGCTCCCTAGCAACAAGTGAAGCTGGCTTCCAAGCCAATCAGGAAGCTAGGAGGCAAGTCATGACGTGCCGCCCCGCTTCCTGATGAGCTAGGAAGCCGGCTTCACTTGTTGCTAGGCAGCCAGGCTTCCTGACCAATCAGGAAGCTGGACGGCACCTCATGACCCCGCCGCCCGGCTTACTGATTGGTCAGGAAGTCAGCCTCGGCATGTAAAGCCGGTGTTCTTTCGATAGAATACCAGCTTCCCAGGCAATCCGGAAGCCGGGCCATGATTTGCCGCCCAGCCTCTTGATAATCGGGGGCACACGGCACCAGTACTCGGTATCGGCGAGTAACGAAAAAGATAATCCGTACTTGAAGTCGATACCAAAAAACTGGTATCGGTGCATCCCTGGTATCCAGAAATAAAAAGAGGGCTATATCCCACTCAGACACAAAATGATCAAGTAGATTCCAGCAAATACCTAACTATGTGCTAAAGAGATTATGATGTCTAATTGTTGTAACATAGAGTTCTGCTTTAACCCCTCCGTGACGGGAGACGCACAGTGTACGTCGCCAGCATCAGGGCTGTTTAAACAGACTCCCGGTGACTTTTGCCGCCGGGACTCTGTTTAAACTTGTAGAGCTGACTGTCGGCTTTACAACAGAAGCGATCCTGGCGACTTACCTGTCGCCAGATCGCTTCTGTGTCCCGAGGAAGGGGCCGCCCCCCCCCCGCGCTCCGTTGCCCCTCCTACGGGCCCGGGATCGGCGATCTTTGTGTCCGCGTGGAGCTGGGGAGGAGGTCGAGTATTTTGTTGTGTTTTGGGGCATAATTAAATTTTTCACTAAATATTGGTGTTTAATAAGGAGTTGCGCTAATATTGCGCAACATAAAAATGTGCAACTACCACCATTTTATTCTATAGTGTCTTGGCATTCAGAAAATATATAATGTTGGGGGGTTTTAAGTAATTTTCAGGCCTAAAATGTGGAATATAACATGGGTACAAAAAATGAAAAAAAGGCCTCAGTCATGAAGGGGTTAAGATCAGCCTGGTAAGTATGTGAAAGGGAGCCTAGAGCGCCACCTGCTGGCCAGAAATAGTAAAAGTGAAATTATTTGGATGAAATACCGAATATCTTTCTAAATAATTTTAAATTGCTAATATGAAAATAATATTCAATACGTACAGAAACACTGGAGAGCCTGGACAGATAACTACACACATTAGGGATGAAGCAATACAGTTTTTTTGGTATCGAGTACCGATATTTATCTTTCGGTACTCACCGATACTTCCGCTAGCATGGAGCCGGCTTCCCAGGCAATCAGGAAAGCTAGGCAGCATGTCA
This sequence comes from Nanorana parkeri, assembly GCF_000935625.1. Classification (NCBI taxonomy): domain Eukaryota; kingdom Metazoa; phylum Chordata; class Amphibia; order Anura; family Dicroglossidae; genus Nanorana; species Nanorana parkeri. The sequence goes on from NW_017306999.1 coordinate 451,470, forward strand.
TTACCGGCTCAATGCTGATTGGCCAGGAAGCCAGCATGGAGCCAGCCAAACAGCATGGAGCCAGCTTCCCGGCCAATCAGCATGGAGCCTGCTTCCCGGCCAATCAGCATGGAGCTGGCTAAACAGCATGGAGCCAGCTTCCTGGCCAATCAAAAAAGCCAGGCGGCGAGTCATTACCCGCCGCCTGGCTTCCTGATTGGCCAAGAAGCCAGCTCCATGTTACCTCGCGGCACAGCCGGTCAGAGGAATTCTCCCTCTCACCGGAGGTTCCATTATTAGGGAAGGTATTGGAGCATTTGGGCGGGTACTCGGTATCGGTGCATCCCTAAAACACCTACAGGGGTCTGACATTTACTCCTGGGGGCAGTTTAATACTTTCACATAAAGCGTGCGGGGCAAAGCAATAAGCTTGCACGGATTCCCCTCTCCCCAGCACCACAATTACTTCTCCTTTGCTTTGCCTGGTGCAAAATAAAAAATACCCCCGTATGGAGGAGCATGTGACATCCTCCCCTTTTTTTCTACCCCAACCCCCCCCCCAAAAAAAACAGCCAAAAGTTGCCAGTTATTAACATACTCGCCTCCCAAGGCCTGCGTGTCTCACCTTCCCAATGCTAAAGGCTCTTCAACATTCAACACTACTGGGAGTGTTGAAAGCTTGCGTCCCCCGCCACGTTCCTTCCTCCGACCCCTATGCCTGTAGGTTTTGGAGGACGGAACCACAGCATAGGGGAGGGGACGCAGGAATCTGACACTGGCAAGAGACTGGTGGTGGTTGCTGTGCTGGGACGGAGGGGAGGTAGGTGACACGGTTCTCTTAGAGGACTTGGACAGGGTCACTTTAAAGGCAGAACGTTCTATGAGGAGCGGAGATTGGATTGTCAGCACAGAGTCAGTCATGTATTTCGCACTGACACCTAACTGCTGCCATGATGATGTATTATTATACAGTTTACGCTGCGCTTTACAAGCGGTAACCAGTCCCTGCTGTCCTATCAGTCGTTAGAAGCGCTGCTGATGATCTAACACATGGAAGAACCAAGTCCTCTGAAGTATCAGATGAGAAGTACCGGTTACCATGGTAACCTCATGGAGATCTGTCACTACCACCCACTATCAGATGCCGCTCTGCGTTTCCCAAATATCCACGTTCCAAATTTAGCCAAGCGGAGTGACTCAGAGGCTCCCATCGCCTAGAAAGGCTGCAGAGAATTCAGGACATCACTGGCGCTTAAAAGGCTC